>NC_073252.2:173439318-173742348 GCF_029289425.2 Pan paniscus | reverse complement strand
ATCCTCATTGCATCCTCCCCGCAATATCTGGGAACCATCATTCTACTTGCTGTCCCTATGATTTTGACTACTCTAAGTATTTCCTACCAGTGGAATCATACAGTATTTGTCTTTTTGTGACTGGCCTATTTTACTTAGCATAATATCCTCAAGTTTTATGCATGTTGTAGCATGTGTCAGAGTTTCCTTCTGTTTTAAGGCGGAATAATATGCCATTGTACGTGTATACTACATTTTCCCTATCCATTCATCCGTCGATGGACACCTATGTTGCTTCTGTGGTTAGCCATTGCTAATAATGTTGCTATGAACACGGTTATACAAATATCTCTTCCATATCCTGTTTTTAATTCTTTTGGGCATATACCCAGAAGTGGAATTGCTGGATCATATAGTAATTTTATTTTTAATTATTTGAGAAACTGCCAAACTGTTTTCCACAGTGGCTGTACCATTATTCATTCCCATTCACAATGCACAAGAGTCCCAATGACTCCATATCCTTGCTCACTTGTTTTTTTTTTTTTTTTTTTTTGAGACGGAGTCTCACTCTGTCGCCCAGGCTGGAGTGCAGCAGCGCGATCTCGGCTCACTGCAAGCTCCGCCTCCTGGGTTCACGCCATTCTCCTGCCTCAGCCTCCCGAGTAGCTGGGACTACAGGCGCCCGCTACCACGCCCGGCTAATTTTTTTGTATTTTTAGTAGAGACGGAGTTTCACCGTGTTAGCCAGGATGGTCTGGATCTCCTGACCTCGTGATCCGCCCGCCTCGGCCTCCCAAAGTGCTGGGATTACAGGCGTGAGCCACCGCGCCCGGCCACTTGTATTTTTTTTTTAAATAGTAGCCATCCCAATAGGTATGAGTTGTTATTTTATTGTTGCTTTGATTTGCATTGTCCTAATGATTAGTGAAATTGAGCATCTCTCCATGTGCTCCTGGGGTATTTGCATATCTTCTTTGGGGAAATGTCTATTTATGTCCTTTGCCCATTTTTGAAGCAGGTTGTTTGTCTGTTTTGTTCTTGAGTTTTAGGAGTTCTCTATATTCAGGATATTAATCCCTTATGTGATATATAATTTGCAAATATTTTCTCCTATTCTGTGGGTTGCTTTTTTATTCTGTTGATTAACTAGGACCAGTTTTATTTTCAGAGATGGATGTTTAAATTATGTAATTTTCACAGATTGAATGTAATTACAGAGTAGACTACTGAGACTTTATTGTAATCATCAAGAACTTTTCAAAATTGACCAAAAAAACTTAAGTATATTTAAGTGTAAGGATTCAAAATATTCTATTTTTAAAGTCACATTTTCCAAACTCTGAACAATCTTAGCCTTAGTATATTACTGTCCCTGAAATGAACATGGCCTTTCATATATAAAAGTTATTTAATAAGTTAATTGCTATTCTTTAGTCAATGTAATTTTTAACATCATTACAGCCAACAGATAAGACATCTCTCATTCTTTGAAGTGATTCATTAGTAAAGCTTGAAGCTTTTTTTCATATAATTTAAGGATTAATGAAGCAAAAGAGAAATAATGATGATAACAGGGGTTTAAACTTCACAACTGTCTTTTAATTTTATTTATTTGCTGTAAGATAAACCACCATATAATTTTAGCAGTTGACTGTGACCAGTACAAATAATCAAATCAGTTTTACAATGTTTGTCACACTACAGTCCAGTTTCTTTTCCTTGAAAGATTTCTGTCTCCTATTAGCTCTCTAATTTATTCTTTTGTCAGAATCTAAATTGCCTATGCACCTTTTTGTCCAATTCTATTCACACTTAGCAAGTGTATATGCTTTTCTGAATATTAAGGCACAATTTTTTGGATGACAGTGAACCATAGTGGTAAGAGCACTGAATTAGGAGACAGAGGCCAGGGTGCTTACAAGTAGAGTGGGTTGATAAACAGCACTAAGGCTGCTGGTTTTCTCCTTCTCCTTTTAGCAGGTGACAGGTTTTGTGTTTCCTCATCTTGTGGAGTTTTCCCTCAGAGGGTAAAACAGTATATCAGTTGCATTTTGATGTGTAACCACCCCAAAACTTGTTGACTTAAAATAATAGTGACTTACTATTTCTCAGGACTGATTGGCTGGATAGTTGTTCCTCTCGCCATGTGGGGTTGGCTGGGGTCTGTAATGACTGCACTCAGTTGATAACTACTGAGCTGGGAGGTCCAAGCAGGCCTCTCTCACTTTTGGGGCCTTAATTCTGAGTCACTTCATTCTCTACATGGTGTGTAATTCCACATAGCTCCTCTATCAGGATGTCCTGGATATTTTACCTAGAGGCTCAAGGATTTAAGAGAGCTCTGAAGTTTGAGGATTAGCCCTTAATAAGCCCGAAAGCTCCCACTTGGGCTACCTGTGCTGCATTCTATTAGGCAAAGCAAGTCACAAAGCCAGCCTTATTCAAAGGGAGGGGAAATGGACTCCGCCTCTTGATGGGATGAGTAGCATGTGCACCCAGGGAAGAGAGGAACTGTTGGCACCTAATTATTGAAACTATCTGTAAGAAAATACATTATTTTTGTATGCAATCTAGATTCATTTCTCCCATTTTCAGTAATCACATTCATTTTTCCTCAGGACACTATTCCCCTCTCAGCCCATATGCTTTGGGTAACTCCCATCCCCAGCTTCAGTGTAAAGTATGGGACCTGGATTTAACTCACTCAGTGCATCATATTACCTTGGTCATTGAGCTCAGGGGTGAAAACGTGATCCAATCGAAGTCAAATAAGTGCCAATAAAGTTCATTTTTATGGTTGTTCTAGAAAGGAGACTCATTCTCTTCCTTAATGGACTTGAAGCTAAGATGGCGGTGTAACTGGAGATAATGATTGGAGAATCGCTCAGAGAATAAATTCAGTAAGAAGAATGAAGCCAAAACCCATAGAGGAAAACCCAACCCTGATGACCTAATTTGAGCCCTGAAACCCAGCTTGCTGGGTTTCACCAAGGTGAAATTGGTGTGGCACATTTTCACTGGGAAAGAGGTGGCTGCAAAGACCATCAGTAAGACTCAGCAGAACTCCCCCAGCCTCCTGTGACTGTTCCAGAAAAACCAAATCAAGAAGGCCTTGAATCACCCCACCATAGTGAAATTATCTGAAGTGACTGACATTAAGAAAATCCTCTACAGTACTGTGGAGTATGTTGGTGGAGGAGGGGGTGTTCCATTACCTGGTGGCTGATGGCAGCATGAAAGAGAAAAAAGCACAAGGCGAATTTTGCCATGAAGTGCCTATTGTGCAGTGTTACCACCAGAGGTGTATGGTCCTCAGAGACCTGTGGGCAGAATGTCTGCACAGCTGACCTTGTAGGCTAGCTTCACAACAAATTCACCTTTGGCAACAAGCTAGCTGCCCTCTGTGGCAGCCCTCTTTATATTGCCCCACAGCTCTTCCAGGTCCCAAAGTACAACAGCTGCTAGTGAATGAGTAAAGACTGGCAGTTATCCTCTATCGGCTGCTCAGTGTGCCCCTGCTGCCTTGTGATAGACAGAACTTCAAGGAGTTGCCAGAGTAGATATTGAGAAGAATATCTGGTATTTCTTGCTATATGCCCATGGAGTGTGAAAACCTGCTCAAGAAATTTCTTGTCCTCAACTCTGGCAGGAGAGGCACTTTAGAGGAAATCATGAAGCATCCATGGATGAACATGGACCACGAGGAGGAACTGAAATCTAAACTCTTACATTGACCACTTCCTGCTTTTAAGAATCCCTGACAGACTGAGATAATGCCCATGGCTTATACGTGGGAAGAGATTCAGAGCTTGTTAATGGGTCAGAAGTATGCCAAAGCAATGACCATCCATCTGCTCCTGGGCTACGAGAGATCTGAGATGGAGCACTACCCCATTATCCTCAAGCCTCGGCTTCAGCTCATCCCACCAACAGCTGTACTCCTTCCTCACTTGCAAGGTATAGCATGAGATCTCTGCCACCTCAAAGCAGCAGAGTTTCAATGAGCCTGCCATTCCCACCTTTAATTCTTACTCTAAGAATAGCAAAGACATGGAAGCAGCCTAGATGCTCATCAGTGGTGAATAGGTTAAATAAAATGTGCTACATATACACTAGAATACTATGCAGCTGCAAAAAATGAAATCATGTCCTTTGCAGCAACATGGATACAGCTGGAGGCCGTTATACTAGGCAAATTAATGCAGGAACAGAAGACCAAGTATCACATGTTGTCACTTGTAAGTGAGAGCTAAGCATTGGGTACACATGGACATAAAGATGGGTATAGTAGACAGGTACTAGAGGGGAAAGGGCTGAAAAAATATATATATATATTATATATTTATATGTATAATGTTTATATATATAGTAGACATATATTAGAGGCAAAAGGGCTGAAAACCATCTATTGGGTACTGTGCTCACTACCTGGACAACAGGATCATTCATAGCCCAAACCTCAGCATCACACAATATACCGGTGTAACACGCCTGCACATGTACTCCTGAATCTAAAATAAAAGTTGAATTTATTTTAAAAGTCCCCTTATGACCCCTTCTGTGGGGCACTGAACCACTTGCGATCTGCTGCTACCCAATCCATGAATCACTGAGTATTCACATGAACTCATTAAATTTTTTCAAAAATGTAGTCAGAGTGCCACAAGAATTCAGTGGTCCGGGCAGAACCAGGAGTCACAGAGGAAGGCCAGTGGCTCTGTGAAAGTGCCTGCTGGTCACCTAATGAAGACCACCTCCTTACAGCATAGCCCTCCAGTATGGCCCTGTGGCCTCCCTCTCTACCCACAATGCTGGCAGCATTGGTGGAGCCCAAGTTGAAACTGATTTCCTCCAGGGTCTCTCCTCCAGATGAAACTCCCTTCACTCTGGGCAGTTCGGAAAGGTGCACAACCAGCAAAATATGCTTGAGGATGAGACCCCCAGCCTCTTCTGATAACAGCCAGACCCTGTAGTGGGGCACTGGGAGGTTCCTCACCATTGATCTGCAGATATGTATGTTTCCAGTTGGCCAGAAACATAACAGCATAAAGCTGAAAGCAGTGCGTATCAGACATAACAAGATGGGCAGCAGAGGCAGGAGAGGCAGTGATAAAATCAAGAAAGAATGTCAGGAGTTCAAGCTGTGCTCCCTGATTTTACCTGGAGAATGAAGACCATGAGCTCCGTGGAGCCCACCGAGATGCCAGAGATCAGCCAGGTGCCTGGTCAAGAGAGCTTTGTGCAGTGAAGAATGGAGGTGTCCAAACTCTTTCTGTGGGGTTCAAATTAAGATGATATTCAGCACCTTTGAGGCTTTCAAAAGCATTATTTCCAGAATAACTGGTAAGCCTGGGGAACTGCCAGTATTCATCAGAGAGACAAGAGGAGAGACCTCTGGCCCTAGTCATAGGCCTGGCACTCTGCCCCACCTGGTGAAACTTTAGAGACTGGACTGCTTCGAGAACATGGTTCTGTAAACATAAAACACACACACACACACACACATACACACACACACACACACAATTTAAAACAACATATGCTAATTATTGCATTTAAATGTTAAGGAAAATCATTCTGCTTTATTGCTATAGCTGTCACAAGACACTTACCTACAGCTTTGCAACGGGGAGGCTCAAAACCCTTCAAAATTCTCTTGTGACTCAACTGCAAACCACAAAAGAAAATCACTTTCCTCAAGGGAAACCAAAGCCCAGTGAGGCCATCCTAGGAATAGAACAAAAATTAATGAATTTTAAAGGAGACTGCATTTGGAAGCTGTTGTGTTGGTGTTTCTGGCTGGGAAAATAAGGCCTGAGGGTCCTATCTGTACAATATATATTTTGTGAAACAACCACTTCAGTCTTTGTAAAACTGAAACAAATGAGCAAAAACGAATCCAAACCAAAACAAAAAGCAAACACAAAAAAGATCTGAGTCTTGTAGATGGAACCTCCACTCCCTGGAAAATCAGCCTGATCTCCCCATCTTTTTTATCATTGGTTACCCTGCTCAAGGATCCATGGTTTCCTCTTGGTCCTTACTCGTATATAAATTATGAAAATTTATGCTTCATATTTATGGTATACATAGACTGTTTTCATTTATTCCCTTCAGCAATTTTCATAGTTGCAGCTAACATTTTTATAACCGTTTAAAATTTTCAGCCTTTCTAATGCGTTATGTTATTTAAATTGGACTTTGACATTTTTTTCTTTCTTTGCAATCCGTATAATCACTGTGGTGTACTGTAGTATCCCTATTAATAATTCTTCCAGCACCTGTCTTCAAAGACTTGCCTCAATAGCAGGAACTGTCACTTCTGCTGAACTTTACAAATCTAATCTTTAGTCTTTCCCTGGATCTCTCTACACTCCAAATTTCTCAGCCTCTGAAATATTAAGGTCTAATACAGCAATAGCTGAACAACAACTTTTGTCTATCCCCATCTTTCAAGCTTTATTTACGCCAAATCTGCTCTTAAACTTCCTTTATCTTTTCAGTACTGTGTCCCCTTCTTCTCTCACAGTCCATAGCTACTGTCCTGGGGTCTTCTTTCTTCCTGTTCTAATTTAGACCCAAGATGAATTAACTCATTTTGTAGTTTTTGCCATCAGCCTTACCTCCTTCTTCTTCCTACCGCTCTACCATTACACTCACAAATGCTCTCAGTTTTCTTTAAATTCAGCTTTCTGTTTTATCCTCTCCTATAGCCAAGTTATAGATTGGTGTCTGTATAAATTTAGATTCAGTCTCTGCTTGGACTTCAATGTTACTTGATGTTTCTTTATTATACCGTGGTCACCTCCCTCTCCTCTTCACTACAGCAGCTGTAACAAACTTCATTAATTTTCTTAAGTGGAGCTGCAGCCCCAATTTGTTCTCTCTCAGCACATCTCCTTCCTAGTACGTACCTACGGAATACTGAGGTTATCAGGCCTCCACGAGGTCCTGAGGTTATCAGCCCTCTGCTCCAAAGCTCCATACTGAAATAAAAATCTTTCTTCTTTTTTCTTTACACTCACTTTCTCTACTTCTTTTTCTATCTCAGAGGATTAGGCAATTTTGCCTGTTCTCTCTGGCTTATTCCTCCTCCTGTGTTCCAGATAATATCTCTTCATTCTACTCTAAGAAGTAGATCTCTAAGATTGAAACCTATATATGCATTAACATATGAAACATACAGTTCTTTTTCTTTCATAAATAAACTTTCTCTGACACTTATTGCCCACTCTGCCTTCCTTCACTGTGAACTGTAAATAGGTTGTCCACACTCTTTTTCTACCACCCGTTTCCTTATTCTTTATCTCTCTGCTCTTCACTTTTCCATAATACTCTTGCTACTGTTTCACCAGTGACTTCATAACCACCAATCCGAAGGGAACTTGCCAGTCCTCGTCTTCTTCACTCTTTCTGTTTTATCTAGTTGACACTTCTTTCTTGTTGAAACGTTCTCTACAGGACTTTCTCTGGATTATTTTCCTAGCCTAAGATTATTTTTTGCACTCCTCTGCATGAACTCCTTTTGTCCACAGTTATTAAATGTTTGTGTGTTCCCATTCTCCATCGTCAGTGTTCCTTTCCTCTTATTGAACATTCTCCCTCAGTGAATTAAAAATCATTGGCAACGTAGAAATGATATTTGGCTGGAACATAAAATGCTCATTCAATGACCCATAGTCACTCATGCCTAGATTAAATCCCAGTGCTTTTCAAGGTCATGTGACATGAGAAATCTTTGGTAAATAAAACTGGCTTAAAAACTGTTAGTAAAATACAATTAGAATGTCTTCAGAATTGTAGGTATTACATATAATTCACACATTTTTGCCTGGATCTATTGGACAGACAAATTTATACTGTCTCTTCTAGATGTTTTTAAGGCCAAAAAATGGTTTCTTCTGTGATATATTTGATACTTGCTTAATTTGTCTGCGAGCTTATTTCTTTGGTTTTGAGTCTTTAGATTCTAGGGTTTAGACACTTGGTCACAGTGAGGGCTAGGGCACAGCACTTGAACCCCATCCTACCCGACCCAGCTGTGCCTCATGGCCATGCAGGGAGGAGTTGGATTCATTAGACATTGTCTGGAAAGGTCTTTCCTCCTTGAAAGAAGTTGGATTCACCAGGAATTGTCTTGAAAGGTCCTGGGCACTGTGTCTGGTATATAACAATTAAAATTGCTAACTTCTAAGGTTTTTCCCTGAAAATTAGGGTTACTAAGAGTTAACATTGTAATTAGTATATAAAATTAAAACTACCAGATATGAGAAACATTTCTGTATGAAAAATGTATAAGGAAAGTTCAATGTGTTTTGGGTGGGGAAGGTTATAACAAAGGTATGAGAATGTGGTTTTGTTAAAGAAAAGGTAAATTAATTTTTGTCTAGTTCAGAGGCCATATAAATGTTCTTTAAAATTGAAGGGAAAAAATAATAGATAAAATTAAATGGATATAGAAAGTTGGGGAAAGAAAAGGAATGAAAAAATTTTTGTTATAAAAGTTTTATACAAATCTTATGTGGTCAAAACTGATTGAGATTAAATGGAACTATTTATAGTATTTTATTAAATTAGCTCTAACATTAACAACGCTGATGCAAAGATATATTTTAGTTTTCTCTTTTGAATATGATTTTCATGTAGTATTGGCAAGAGATAGTATAATGGAAGATTTTTGTTCACCTTTTGAATAAACTGCAAAAAATAAGAAGTAGCAGGGAGAGTTTGACTCATGCTGTCTTTACTAGGTACTTTGATTGGAAAACTGAGCCTCCTCTCTATCAAAGAGTGAAGTGTTTTGCTTTTGAAATCTTTTAATTATGAATTTGGCTAAATGAATAACTTTTTTACAGTGACCTGTGATCCTATTTTGATCAAATATTTTAACACTTTCTTTTTTTAATATAAAGTGTTTTAAACCTTTGATATTTGACAAACTTCCAATACCAAATTTTAAATTCTAAAATTAAGTCTTTTTGACCTCAAACTGACTTTTGGATATTCCATAAAGAACCCCTGGAAGTCCAAGAGAGACATATGAGGCTTATGTGATGTGTAAAAATCATACAGAAATATTGTCAAATAAGAAATTGTGCTTAACTCTTCTTTGAGTTATAATTGTATAAATGTGTTATTAATGTCTTCCAAAATTGTATGAAATTCCTAAAATTCTGATATATCTTGGTACATGATATCAGTTATGATTATAATTATTATGTTAAATTGCAGTATGCCACAAAAATAACCAAATTTCCTTGTCAATTGCTTCTTTAACCATGGCTATTCTGTATCTTTTGTCATCCTCAGACAATGATTGTTTTATTTTGAGTCTTCTCAAAAAGTAGTTTACAACTGGCTACAGTACAAAATGTGCTTATTTTTAATTGGTTACAGTCCAAAATGTACTTATTTTTCAAAGAAATTCATGGAAAGGACATTGCCAAATATTCTCAGAAATACAGGTTTCTGAGAACTTTGGAGGTCGTACCATTAGACTAGGTAAAAACTTCCAGAAGTCTAATGAAAAAACTAATGAGTTCATGAAGATTGCTAACCCAACATCAAGCAGAACAAATGTTAGTCATGTAAGACTTAACTGATAGAGAACTGAATGATTTTTCTATGATTTTTAAAATTTGAAATACAGCTGATGGTTTTTGTTTTGTTTTCCAGAGTCAAGAAAACTCTTTTTTTCTTTTGAACTATTTATAGCTTACAGTAATTGGTAAAGTACACTTTTGTGAGCAAAGTGGAAACATTTACCATTTTCTCTACCTGGTGTCACTAGAATTTAGAAACTATTTGTGAGTAGTCTTATTTTATGGCAACATAGTAATTTGCATAAATTAAATAAGAATCTGTTTTCTTCCAAAATAATACACAATTGTAGACACTATTTTACCAAGGCTGTGGATGGAATGACATATTTTCAGATATTACTACTTTGAGGAATTGAGGTTGACTTTCTAGAGCTGATTAAAAAAAAAAAAAAAAAACCCCTTGTAAATACTGGCCTGGAAGCTTGTCTATATGGTTCTCTTACAAGGTTCCTGACTTTGCAGCAAGTAGAATGTCACTATTTGGCAGCTTCAGGAACCTCAAGATATTTTGGAATCCTTGAGAAAAGAGGAATGTACCCAGTTCATACAGGTATTGGGTACAGTCTCATAGCAAATCCATGGTTTGGCTTCCCAGCCTTGGGAGGTTTTTAAAAATCGAATGTGAGATTCCTTATGTAAAAGTTCCAGCAAAGCCAACTTTAAAAAAGGTCATATAGCCAATCACTGTTCTTACTGCATTTTGTGCGAATAATTAGGCCAATTACAATAGGAGTAAAACTTATTTTGCAAATAAATTGGTCTTACTATGTCTTATCTTTGGTAGACCTAGGGGACTAGAGAGAGAAACAGATGTTTCAGAAGAAAACTATAGTATGCCTGTTATTGGATTTTAGCCTTGTCCCCTGTTTTTAAGTTTTTATTATTTGCCTACAATTTGGACTGCATTCTGAATTATTTTCTGGCTACAAGTCTTTAAGGTTTTCAAATTTTTCTCTCATTTTTCTAACTTGAAATCACTAGAAATTAAAAACATGTTTTTTTTTAAAGCTCTGCAAACTAAAACTAGATAACATGATATAAACTTTCAGGGAAATCACTAGAGAAACTTACGTACAAACAGTCTTCATGCCTATTGATGTCTGGACTCTGCCGAACGTTCATTTGAATACCTGATTCGAACTACAATCCAGAAAAATCTGTCAGATTGCCATCTAAAGATGCTTCAGAGATGCTAGAAAAATTCATTTATAGACTACTCCAGACATTAATCTTTGTTTTTTTTATGTTTCTACAGAAATGCCTCTTACTAAAGATCTGTTTTTCTGCACCGTATATGGAGGTCAAGCCCATCTGCCATGCCGCCTCCTGGAATGGGACCCTGCTGTTTAACTCAACTGAACTTTTCTCAGGACTAAGAGGCTGATTCGAGAAGATATGAGATAACATATTTAAATTTGTTCTTTTCTGCTTATCCTAACTTGTTTTTCTCCTCCTTTGCCTGCCTCCTAAATAGCAACCTTTAACTCACATCTTTCCAAAGTTATCAACCTTGCCTTTAATAAGTGAAACTTTCTTAAAGAAAAACTTCCAAAGGGGAACAGAGGAAACTAAAATATTTCCTCTCCAAATATATTTTCTTGACATATTTCAAGAAAACTATTCAGAAAAGCTGGAAATTCAAGAATAGCTGAAAAGCTGCCTTTTGTGGGGGGAGATTCGCATCAGTAGAGAAAACCTGCATTGATGCAGCCAGGCCCTCTCTGAGACCTTCCTTTGTCTGGATGTAGGAAAGATTAACTGAGAGTCTGACACCTTTAAAAGTCTGAAAGAAACATTCACCTTGTGTTCTTGGTGTGGGCTGAGCCCTGCAAGGTTTCATCTGCATAGAAAGACCAGCTTTGCAAGCCCGGGCTCCTCTTCTCCCCCTCCCATAAGCTGTCTTGCCACCGTATCCTATTTTGCCATGATAAAAGCCCCAATTCTTTCTGTAACCTCAAGATGGAATATGTAAGATTCGCTACCCCACTGGGGGTTGAGGTAATCACTCTATGGTTCTCTGTGCTCATTAATACATTTGTATGCCATTTCCCCTATTTATCCATCTTTGCTCAGTTGATTTTCAGTGAACTTTCAGAGAGTAAAGGGGAAGTCTTCCCTTGGCCCCAACAAGGTTATGTCATGAAAAATTTCTAGCCAGGCACGGTGGCTTATGCCAGCACTTTGGGAGGCAGAGGTGGGTGGATCACCAGAGGTCAGGAGTTTGAGACCAGCCTTGCTAACATGGTGAAACCCCGTCTCTACTAAAAAATGCCTGTAATCCCAGCTACTCAGGAGGCTGAGGCAGGAGAATCGCTTGAACCTGGGAGGCAGAGGTTGCAGTCAGCCAAGATCATGCCATTGCACTCCAGCCAGGGCAACAAAAGCGAGACTCCATCTCAAAAAAAAAAAAAGAAAAGAAAAGAAAAGAAAAGAAAAATTTATATTCATCTCAGAATTTTACAAGTTTAGCTAAAGCCTTAATTTTGAGTCCCATGGTTGGTAAGTATCTCCGTTTTTAAAAAGAAGTGTTAGTTATATTTCCACAGGACTTGCTAAAAGGTGGTCTAGGCAATGAAACTGAAGATGAGGGATGAATGGGAAGAATATTTTGGAAACACAACCTTAAGACTTGATGGACAATTAGGTGACAGGAATGAGAAAGCAGAAATACCGGATAATTAGAGTAAAAAAAAAATGTACTAAGTAAGATAATGAATTAATTTATATGTTTATTGAATCCCATATAAAATTATGTAACTTGTTAGATTTCAGGGGAGATAATGGCCTCTCTATACCTGAGATCTAGGATACTGACACCATTTACATCATCACTGTAAGATAAATGAATTAAACATCAACATTTTGATCTATTCACTTATAATAAGGCAAAGGAAAGAAAACATCATGATTTTGATTATTAAAAGCCAGTATATGATGATTTGTATCTTTAGTGTATTCTAAATTTCATATATTTTACTGGGAATGTTAAAAATATTTATGAATTAGGCCAGGCATGGTGGCTCACGCCTGTAATCCCAGCACTTTGGGAGGCCGAGGTGGGTGGGTCACAAGGTCAGGAGATCGAGACCATCCTGGCTAACACAGTGAAACCCCATCTCTACTAAAAATACAAAAAAAAAAAAAAAAAATTAGCCGGGCGTGGTGGTGGGCACCTGTAGTCCCAGCTACTTGGGAGGCTGAGGCAGGAGAATGGCATGAACCCAGGAGGTGGAGCTTGCAGTGAGCCGAGATGGCGCCATTGCACTCTAGCCTGGGTGACTGAGCCAGACTCTGTCTCAAAAAAAAAAAAAAATTATGAATTATATTTATTGTTGGAAGATATCACCATCTTTCTCAAGCATGTGGCAAACCAGTTGGATACTGAGAAACAATGTGGTTAACTGACTAAGATCATGAACTCTGGAGTATTTTGTCCTGGGTATGAATTTTGCATTCCCATTTATTATGAGAATTTGGGCAAGTGTTTAATCTCTTTGTGGATTAATTCCCTCATCTGTAAAGTGGGGATAACAGTATTTTCCTTTTTTAGTGAGAATTATATTAGCTAATATGAAGCCCTTAGTACAATGCCTGACACTTAGCACACTGTACTCAGTTTATGTTATAATTATTATTTTGTATTTCAGGATTATCATAGAATCCGATGGGAAAAAAACAAAAAATAGTTCTAATTTTTAGAATTCAAATATTATTTTGAATAAGTCTTCAGGAGATAGATTGTAAGTTGCTTGTGGTGATCCTAAAAGTGAGCTTATGAATCAATCTCCAAAATCTATCACTTATCTTTTTTTTTTTTTTTTGAGACAGGGTCTCACTCTGTTGTCCAGGCTGAAGTGCAGTGATGCAGTCTTGGCTCACTGCAGCCTTAACCTCCCAGGATAAAGTGATCCTTCCACCTCAGCCTCCCAAGTAGCTGGGACTACAGGCGTGCGCCCCCACACCCAGCTAATTTTTTGTTTATTTTTTTGGAGAGACGAGGTCTCACTATGTTGCCCAGGCTGATCTCAAACTCCTGAGCTTCAGGGATATACCTGCCTCAGGCTCTGTAAGTGCCAGAAGTACAAGTGTGAGCCAGCAACTTATATTTATTGAACAAATGTATTAGTGTTATGCTTTGCTACAGTCACAGTTCTTGTTAGTCAATTTCTAGAAGGGTGATGCATTTCTGAATGATATGTTGAACACTTTTAATTTTTATTGACTACTTCCTTTCCCCTCCCATAAGAATAACTGTATTCCCATGTAACTGAAGTGCATTTACAACACCCCTGCCAGGAGTATACCTCTTCCATTACGTGAGAAAGAGCTGTGCAGATGTTTATGTGGCATTTGAATGATATGCTCTGCATTTATCCATGCATTCTGCTAAAAATATTGTTATTTACTTTTCATAGCACCTTTTCCCCATTAGATAGCAATGTTCCTCAAGGTAAGTAATCATATCCATTTTATTTTATTCTTCCACTTGCTCACAGCATAGATATGTATATTTTTGGGTGTGCTTTGCATGAAAAAGCTGTGTACACCTTGGGGACTGACTTACTGAAATAACTTCTCCAGTATGACTCTTGAAAGAACTAGGTCAATAACCCATAGAGTTATATAATTTTTTTTTTTTTAGCTTGAGGAGACCTTAGAGATCACTTTTTCCAGATCCTTCATTTTACAAATTAGGAAATGAGCCAGGATTACAACTCATCCTCTCAACTGTCAAGCCCTGTGCTCTTTCAGCCTCATCAACTGCCTCTTGGATTGAATTGTTTATTTTCCAGGTGATTTCTGCATATTATGATGTGTGTGTATGTGTCAGGGTGTGTGCATGTGTGTTTGAGTGTATGGTTTTTAGAACTTTATAACCTTGTCCAATTACAGAAACATATTTTATGTAGAAGAAAGAGGAGATGACAAAGGATAAATTAAAGGGAGAATTTTCTCTTCCTCTTGTCTTTATTAATGTTATTATCATTAAGAAACAAAATGGTACACAGAAGACAAGGGAACATAAAATTATCATACGAAACCTGTCTTTTGGAATAATCTATTTCCAGACTCCACTTAGAGATCATTATCTTGGCTACCGAGTCGGTTGTGGGGTGCTGAGACAACGTGTGTGTCTGTAATGTGCATTCAATGTGTTTAGGAGAGAGACTTTGCACGTGTCTCTAATGAAAGTGAAAGGGGGCAGGGTGGGGGCCTCTGGGGAGGAGACCCACAGTGAAGGGGAGGAAAACGGGCTTCTCGCAGAGGAGGCAGGTGGAAAGAGGGAGGGGTCTGTGCGCCCGCAGAGTCGCCAGGCGCCCTGCGAGTTGTCTCCGCTGGGAGGGGCGAGGCTGTCACTTGCCAGGGCGCGAGGAGCCTCAGCGCGGCTTGGAGAACTTGGCCCCGCGCAGCGTCTGGTCACTCGCTCTCCTCTGGGGACTGCAGAGAAGCAGGACCTCGGGCCATGGGTGAGTGCGCGGGCGGGCGCGTACACCTCGCCCAAAGGCTCGGCCTCGGGAATGGGCATTATAGAAAGAAAATGAATGTTCCTCGGCCTCAGACTGCGTCCTTCCCAGCTCTGTTCCCCCCGCGCCCGGCGTCCCCGCCCCCCGCCCTCTTGTCTCCGGACTTTTTTTTCTGGGAGAGAGGCGATGGCGATGGGGTGGCACCTGGAGGCGAGGGAGGGTGCCCGACTGTTTACAGTGGGTCGGGAGGGTGGGGGGCTGCGCTTGGGCGCTGATCCTCTGCGCCGGCCCCAGGACCCAAGCCTGGGGGTCCGGTCTACCGTGCTGGGGGCGGTATTTGGGAAATAAAGAAAGACTAAGAGACCCAGGATCCGAATAGCGAGGGGATTACAGGGAGATCTCTGTCCTCCCGAGTTCCCACGTTTTCATGTTCTCTTTGGGGAGCAAGTTGAAACGGGGCACGAGAAATGGAAACTTCCTAAAACTTCCACTTTGTACAGGTTTGAGCAGAGGAAGGTGCTGGGGCAGGGCCAGACTGGGGACAATTTCTAGTCCCTTTCCAAACGAAGTGCCCATTTGCACAAAAGGTTTGAGGTTGAGGCTGAAGGCTGATTCTTCCTAAATTCCACCTGGGTAAACAGCGTGGTTAAAAGGGCGTCCACACTGGCTCGGGTCACTGGACGGTGGAGTTCGGCGCAGTTCAGCTTCGCTCAAGTTTCCAGGCAGGGTCCGCTTATTCGGTGCTTAGCGGAGGCAGCTTGGAATAGCTCCAGGAATGTGACTGCGTGTGGCGGAGGGGAGGAAGAACTGGGTGTGAAATAGCCGATTCAAACCCAGCACTAGGACGCAGGGTCCCACGAGTCACCTCGGAGAGCGAGGGAGAAGCTGGGGAGGAGAAAGCACTCGCCATCCCTGGACTGGCGTATCCACAGGCGCGGGGGAGATGCTGCTCTTCCGCGGTTGCCGACTGCGTTCAGCCCGCAGCCCGAGTTACTCTTCCAACCCCAGCCCGCTCACTTCTTCCAGCCAAGTCCACTGGGCGCCCCTCCCCCTTGCTTCTCCCTTGTCCTTTGTTGTGAGGGATTTCTCCAAGAGTAAAGGAGGCCTTGGGGACTGACGTGCTCGGGTTGAAATTCCTGTATTCCCACAGGCTCAAGGGTTAGGGGATGCTTTGACTACTAATCACTGGAGTTTATAGACAGTAGCCAACTTGGAAGAAAGGAAAAAAGAGAAAGCTGAGGACATTTTTGCCTATGAATGTTAGCTGTGATCAAGACTTTCATAGTCTCTTCTTGCTTGACCCTTGGAAGTGTCTTAGAAGGACCCATTTTTAGGGCCTTTGTATAAACAGTGTTGGAAATGGTCTTAAGAAGGACTGTCTTTAAATGTTTTCTGAAAAGGAAGGAGTATTTTCAGGTTAAAAAAGAAAGATAAAACATTTTCCCAAGTGTGGCAGAGAGTATTTCAGGCTCTTTTTTTTAATTTGGTTGTTAAGTGTTGTGTTCCATTGGAAAGACAGGTCCGGAATATTTTAAATTTTTCTCCTAAACACAACACTTGCTGTTCTACTTGACCACTTGAGCCTATAAACTCTTGTTTCTATGCTCACACAGGAGAAAAGCTGTCAGAAATGGAAAGTCAAAATAATTGACTTGATGTAGTCTATTCATTAGCTGTATTAAAAGCATTAAAATGCCATTTGGATCCAACATAATAAAATGTCTAGAAAGAATTACATTATTTACCCTTGTAACCTCAAGCTCGAGAGGACTGGATATCAAAGGTAAGGTATTCATAATTTCAAACTTAATTATTTTTAATTTCCATTTCCTTACTATAGTGAAAACAATTTGTCCTGGATTTTGCTTCAGTGCCCATGGATAATTATCAATCATCCCTAATTATAGGAAGATTTTGTTGTGGGGGATGGTGTGGAGTTAACAGCTGAGTTGTCAGGATCCAAAGCTTGGTCTGTAACTCTTAGAAGTTCTCTTTCCTGTCTGTAATCTGACAGATACCTAAAATTTGTTTGTTCCTTCTACTGCCAGAAGTGGATTACATTTTTCCTGTTGTAATTGAGGTCACCAAAAACTTATGTAGTCAGGGGCCTAGTAGGACAGATTAAAAATATTCCTGAACTCTCTTTAGATGGAAGTAGAGGAAGCAAGTGAGGAAGCCAGAGGTGAGCGAAATAGAGAAAAGAGCAGGCCTGTAGCAGGGGAGAGTGACAGCATGAAGCCAGAACTCAGGACAGAGATTCAAGTATGCAGTCCAGAGACTAGGAAGAGCCAATAAGAGGGGCAAAGTGGGGAAAGCAGGAAGGAAGTGCATAGGGGAAATAGAAAACATTTGGCCACTTAAGGCCATATCTCTCCTCTTTCTTTTAATTTACTTATGAAAAATAAAACTTCACTACTCAGAACCTCTTCTATTTAGTGGTAGTAGGGATGGTAGGGAGTTTAGCATTAGAATCCAAATGGCTAGGATAAGAGGGAAAAACAGCGTAGGAGAATGCTGGATTGTGCCAACAAATGGAATCCAGTTTTTTTGTTTTGTTTTGTTTTTGTTTTTTTCCTGGTATCATGAAAACCAAAATTTATCACTTAAAGAAAGGAAGATAGTATTCTGGGGATGAATGTAGCAATCAATTCTCATTTGTCTTAGAAGAAGAAATCTGAACTCTAGCACTGTGGAAGAATGAGAGTAATTGGTTAATCAAACATTCTGAATAATTTATAGTCCTTCATATCCATAATGCACAAGGCTGATTGTAAAAAAAAAGTTATTTGCAAAGTAGGCAAATTGCAATTTTGGCATCTCTTCCTTTTATTGTTTGATTTCCTCATTGATGTCCTCGGCTTCTCTAGGTATGCAGCAGGGCTATCCCTCCACTGCAAAATTTCACTCTGCAGAAAGGATGCAACAAAATAGTTGATACTAAAAAAACTGCAGGGCTAACACATTGCTAAGAGTATTTACATTTTAACTTTAAGATGAACTTTAACCTGCAAATCTCTAATTGTGGAATTTCAGGCCCCATTGGAAAGATAGGTCAGGAATATTTTTAAATTTTCTCCTGAACACAACACTTACTGTTCTACTTGACTACATGTATATCACTATGAGACTACATGTATATCACTATGAGACCATTGATTACTGTTTTGTTTAAAAATGATGTTGAATATGATTTAGTTTGACAGATATTATGAAAAGTTTAATGGGAGTGGTACTGAACCTGTCTTGGAGGAATGTGAAACATTTGGAAGGGAAGTGGTTCTAGGTAGAATAAGGAGCTCCTTCTCATGGCAGTAAGGAGGTGTGTTTGGGGAACAGTAAGACATGGAGCTGGATTGACAGGATGGGATTTGATTTTGGAGAGCTTTTAAAAGCAATGAGAGGAATTTAGAATTTACATGATAGGAGGTAGGGTGTCATGGAAGGTTTTTGAGCAGGGAAGACATAATGAGATTAGTGAAAATGTTGTTTAAAACAGAATTAGTTGGAGAAGACAGATCCAGTTGTCACAGTAATCCTGGGATAATATGATATATGCCTAAACCAGTTTGGGAATAATATTATATGATATATATGATATGATAATAATAGAATATGATACATGTCTAAGCCAGTGGAACCGGAGAGCAAAAGATTGATGAGAGATAGTTCAAGTGAAAAATCTATAAAATTAGGAAATGGAGCAATAAGAGAATGAATAGAAGATTTTGTCTAGAAATTTGAAATCTTGAAGACTGGGGAAGCAGTGGGTTCCTTGATAGAATATTTAAAGGATAAACCCAATGGTTTACTTTCTGCATATTTTGGACAAGAAATTAATTTCATTTTTGAAATGTTATTAAGAAGTGATAGCAAGGCCGGGTGCGGTGGCTCACGCCTGTAATCTCAGCACTTTGAGAGGCAGGACGAGCTGGGTGGATCAGTTGAAGCCAGGTGTTTGAGACCAACCTGAGCAACATAGTGAGACCGTCTCTACTAAAATTACAAACAGTAGCCGGGTGTGGTGGCACACGCCTGTAATCCCAGCTACTCGGGAAGCTGAAGCACGAGAATCGCTTGAACCCATGAGGCAGAGGTTGCAGTGAGCCGAGATCATGCCACTACACTCCAGCCTGGACAACAGAGAGACTCAGTCTCAAACAAAAAGGAAAAAAAAAAGAGGTAATAGCAAGACATCTAAACACAAATATTTAGTATGTTAGGAACACATAATGAGAATTTAATCAGAACACAGGAACAAAAAGGAAAACAAAGATGAAAGGGTTACCAACCTTTAGTGAGAGGAAAACCCATGAAATGAATTATCTATTTGAAAGTGTGAGTATAAGGAGTACTGGTTGAGGGACAGGGAGGGAAAGGATAAATCCTGTTTGATTGAAGAAGGACGCCAATTACATGATACGTACTAAATGCCCCAACATAAGAACAGTGAAATGTGACAACTTAAACATTCCACATTAGATTTAAGAGTATACACATTTTGACAAGAGAAAAATATCCAATGGAAATATTTTGCTCTTACTCAATTTGAGTAACAATGGAGTTGGTTAAGTATCTGTAAAATTGTTTGCAAATTTAGACAAAAAATAATGACACACAGTATTGTCTTGAGCTCATACCTTTTTTTTCAGGAAAACTATGACACCCTCGAGACAGTTATGAACAAGGTACAAGAGCCAAGGTTTGAAATAGGAGAAGCAGATGATAATCCCTTATGTCTTTGAATGGGTCCTATAAATCTCTGGGATCCTGTTTCCTCATTTGTTTGATGAGAAGGTTGGGCAAGGTTCTATAAATTTATGTAGCTCAGCTCTTGATCCAGTAACTATTAGAGAAAAAAAAAAACATGTAGAGAAGATAAGATTAAGCTATTTCCATTAAGCAAATCAAGAACACTTTTATGATGCTAGAGTACTGGATAATACTTTTGATCATTTGGCTTCTAGTGTGTTATTTTCCTTAGAAAATCACAAAGTCTGATAAGAGTCCCAACCTCAGCGGAAGAAGATAAAAGTCATGTTCTAAGCATTTATTGCTGCATAAAATGATCTCCCAAACTAGTGGATTAAAACAACAATTTATTATTTTCATTCACGGTTCTGAGGGCTGACTGTCTGCTGAGCAATCCTCATTTGAAGTCTCTGCCTTGGAAGCCTGATGACAGCAGGGGATTCAGCCATCTGAAGACAGGATTGGACTGGTCGTCCAAGAGAGCTCACACATATATAGCTGGCAGTTGATGCCAGCTGTTGACTACGAGTTTATCTCGGGCTGTCCTGAAGTGGCTTGGGTTTTCCACAAAATGGTGGCTAGGTTTCAAGAGGCAGCATCCCAAGAATGAATGTTCCAAAAAACCCAAGCAGAAGCTGCAAAGATTCTTATGATCTAGCATCAGAAATCCCAGGACATCGCTTTTCCTTGATGTGAGGAGCAGCCAGCTCATACGAGGAAAGGAGAAATTGAGGGTAGCCGACTAATTGATCTAATTCCTAAAAGAGCTGTCTTGTTAAGTGTGCTTCACATTGGGTTTACAACTGAAAACTCAGCACGAGTCCTGAGAAAAACATGATTAAAGACTAAATTTTTAATTAGAAACATGAAGAAATCTAAACAGTCACACTAAAATTTCACAGCAAAACATTTGAGTGTGGAAATTCATGCCTGGGTGGAAATGTGTTGGTAGAATACTGGGATAAGCTCCACTCAAAATAGTTTCAAATAAAATCAGCTAATCTTCCTTATTTTCCCTTGAGTCTGAAGTTTCTAAGGCTATTGTAAGGTACTGTTCATTTTATTTAGAATGGAGTTGGTCATAAATTGGAATGTAGGTCAATTAGCATAAATCCTTTGCTCAATATCCTCTTGTCACAATCAACTAGATGCTTTGTAGTGAACTGTTTAGGAGCTTGCTTTATTTTTCAAGAATGTGTTAGCTTTACAAAGTACAAAATTTGAATTGGTATAGTGTCACTAGGGGTTTCACCATACTTTTCTTTTGAAGAGATGTATTTAACTAAGGTTCCACTTAACAAAACTCTTCATGTAAATCTCCTTTTATTATTAATACTTTTATCTGGCAAAGTTAGAGCTGTCTCTGTGATTACAAAAAATCGAGGCCTTTCTCCCAGACATTTGAAAAACAAAGAAAAATTAGGGTAAATGAGATGGGTTGAAACTCCAGGACAGAGTTAGTTTCAACCTAGAAATTTAGAGGCCTTAAAAAATATTAGCTCATTATTGTGTTTCAGCTTATTTAAGTTGAGGTCATTCTACTTTCAACTGTTTGACAAGAGGTGAGGAGACAAGGGTAAATATTGCAAAGCTGTATACTCGATGCTTATTATCCATGCTATAGCAAGCAAACAAAACCACATCCCAATGAGAAATGAAGCCTTGACCTGTATGAACGACATAACCAGAATAATGTGTTAATTCTAGAAAGCAGTATGATAAAACAAATTCTTTTTCAGTTTAAGATATTCGCTATTTATTTTAAGATATATAAGGTATGCTTAAATAAGATACAGTAATAACAAAATAAATATCTCTTGCTAGTTGTATAAACTTTCTTATTGTAGAACCTCTAATTTTATTGCCTAGCTAAAATACCTTAAAGCATATATTAAATACTGATTCCTGGGTCCCAACTCCCAAGACTCGGATTCAGAAGGCTTGGGCTTGAGAGCTGGACCTGCAATTTTAACGTGTAATCCGACTGATGATAAGGCAGGAAGTCTGGGGCATGTAACGAGAAAAACTGACTCCAGAATGCCTTTCTTTCAAGCTGACTTAGCCACTCATTACAGCTGTTATTCCTTCACTTGTATCGCTAATCGCTAATATACAGGCATACCCTGTCTTGTTGCACTTCACTGTATTGTGCTTCGTAGATACTGTGCTTTTTTTTTTTTTTTTTACAAACTGAAAGGATCAAGCAGCAATTTCCACTTCCAAGTCTTATTATTTAAGAACTATATTTCACAAGGCAATAGCTGCCATACATAGTGATTCCTCTAATGGATCCGGACAAAGTCAATTGAAAACCTTCTGGAAAGAATTCACCATTCTAGATGCCCTTAAGAACATTCACGATTCATAGGAGGAGATCAAATATCAGTATTAATAGGAGTTTGGAATAGATTGATTCCAGTCTTCATGGATAACCTTGAGGGGCTTAAGCCTTCAGTGGAGGAAGTAACTGCAGATGTGGTAGAAATAGCAAGAGAACTAGAATTAGAAGTGGAGCCTGAAGATGTGACTGAATTGCTGCAATGTCATGATGAAACTTGAATGGATGAGAAGTTGCTTTCTATGGATGAATAATGAAAGTGATTCCTTAAAATGGAATTTACTTCTGGTAAAGATGCAGTGATATTGTTGAAATGACAACAAAGGTTTTAGAGTATTACATAAACTTAGTTGATAAAGCAGCGGTAGGATTTACTCCAATTTTGAAAGTTCTACTGTGAGTAAAATGCTAACCAACAGCATCACATGCTACAGAGAAATCTTTCATGAAAGGAAGAGTCAGTTGATGCAGCAATTATATTGCCTTAAAATAAGACAAATGCAATTCATTATCTTATTGTAAGAAATTGCCCAACCACCTTCAGCACCCACCACCCTGATCAGTCAGCAGCCATCAACAGGGAGGCAAGGCCCTCCATCAGCAAAAAGATTATGACTTGCTGAAGGCTCAGATGATTATAAGCATTTTTCTAGCAATAAAGTATTTTAAAATTAAGGTATATACATTGGGTTTTTTTTTAGACATAATGCTATTGCACACTTTATAGAATTTAGCATAGTGTAAACATAACTTTTATATGCACTGGGAAATAAAAAAATTCATGTGACTTGCTTTATTGTGATGTTGGCTTTATTGCAGTTGTTTAGAATGCAACCCCAAATACCTCTAAGGCATGCCTGCATTATTTTTATTTTCTAATCCTGGTCCTAATATTACCAAGAGCTACCTCTTGGAATTACTATAACATTTCTGTTTCATTTCACTACTAAACTTACTAAGTTTCTATAGTTGCTGTCTCCTCTTTTTCATCAGTCACTAATCAACCTTCTTGGGTGATGTTCTCCAGAGTTCACTGAAACCCCTCCCCTGAAAGTTACTAATAACCTCCTGTCTCATAGCTTCAGTGTCATTTATACTTATGTATCTCTCAAATGCATATCTATGCCTGTCAGCTGTCTTCACCTAGCTGTCCCTTTGGTCCTTCAGCCTCAATAGGTTCAAAACTCTCCTTTCTCTCTAATATCTATCTTGGAAAGATGTTTGTAGAAAATGAAGGGATATTGGAAAAGGAATGTGAATATAATAAATATTTCATATATTATTACATTTGTACACATTGCTAGGAAAATGTGGTAAAGCTACAAGTATGTTGCACAAATGTCTGGAGTTCAGTAAACACTGCATCTGATGAAAGTCTACCTTTCTTTTCTGTCTTTCTGTGTCTGGTATGTCAGCTGCTTCCTCCTTGCATTATAGTTATTTGTGAATGTGTATTGTTTCCTTCATTATTTGGGGTCATGTCCAGACTTTGAAGGCAACAACATTTAGATAATTGACAAAGAAACCAACAAATACTCTTATCATCAAGCTATTTGCCTATGACTGCCTACTTTGCTAACTCAGAAAGATACAAAAATACAAAATTTAAAAAGTATAATGTATTTAATATTGGTCATTGCAGGAGACAGGAAAGAAGGCAAAACTGTGGAATGAGTGTATCTGTTCAGAACAGGGTATAGAAAACAGTTGTGGGAGGGAGTTAACATTAGACCAAAGGCCGTTGTGAAAGAAACACTAAGGCAAGAAGGATCTAGAACATTAAGGCAAGAAGGACTTTTCAGCTGAAAAGTAGATGAGACAGAGTTAGTGCACATTCAGAAGAATCAAAGAAAAAAAAAGAGTTTTAAGAAGTGAGTGACCTACAGTATTCAGTGCAACAGAAAGAACAGAAAGGAATACAATATATTTTGTTTTAAGGGTTTTTTCATTTATATCAGATATTGAAATCAAAGCATTTTTAATAAAGGAGTGAAGATACAAGTCTGCTCTCATAGACCAGATTACAAGGACTAGGAAAAAAAAAAAGGAAGAAAAGTAAGGAAGAAAGAGGGGAGGGAGAGAGGGGAGGGAAACAGGAAAGGAGGGAGGGTGGGAGGAAATTTGGATGGGTCCAAGGTCAAGCAAAGATTTTTGTTGGGTAGGAAAGAACTGTTTCATGATTTCAGAAGGGGAATGATCTAAGAGAAAGGCAGACACTGAAAATGCCGTGGAATAGCAGAATCCCTCAGCAAGTTACTACAAAATGATCTAATGATATACATTTATTATTTAAATAAAACTTTTAAAGTTAAACAAACTGTCTAAGAATGTTTGATGGCATTTGAGTTTTTTAAATGATAAGATATGCTTCTTGACTGTTTTAAATTGTGATATAATACAGTATGTCTCGTGAAGTTGGTGTTAATGCATCTGTTCTGAAAACTGTATTGTGTTCATTTTTCTTGTATTTTATTTATAGAGACTATTTATACCTTCATGTATTTAGGAATATATAGATAAATACATGACCTATATTCAAACTGTGAAATGAATCAACAGAGATGAAGCATATTGTGCTTAAATAATCACTACACTAGGAGTCAGGAGTTAATTGATCTTATCCCCAAAACTCAGCTGTTACTGATCTGTGCTACCTTGGTCCTGTAAGATTTCACTCAGCTCTAGATGCCTATAAACTAGTCAATCAATCAATTATATTGAGCCCCACATCCTCACCAAATTATGAAGATGATGCTCCCATAGCAGCATTTCTCAAAGCTGACAGATCTTTCCTTGTTAGTAATTCTTCTGTGTTTTCAACCCTGACTTTCTGACAGAGAAGACACCTAAGGCTTCAACCAGATTTGGGTATTTTTCTTTCTTCACATCTTTAGATATTTTTTTCCCTTGGTTAAGTGAGGATAAGAAAAAAATGGAAACAAAACAAATACCAAATATACAATATTACCAGGAATTATCTGAGACTTCCTTAGGCTACACTCACATTACTTGTAACTCATTATATATTATTAATATATTATTAATTAGTGAGGGAACTAGTTGATAAATTTTAACATGTAAGTTTATATGTTTTATGCTAACAACTCTAAACTTTTAGATTGCTATTTACATCTCTGTGTGTGTGTGTGTGTGTGTGTGCGTGCGTGCATGTGTGTTTGAGTGTAGGGGGTTCCTGTTTTTTTTCATTTTGATTGATTTGTTTCGTTTTTATATATGTGAGTGCAAGATAGTGTTTTGTGTGGCTGTTATGATGGAATCATTTTACAAGTCCTAGAAATGATTCATTTAAAAGGAATCATTTTACAAGTTCTAGAAATGATGTTTGCTCCATTGGCAATGTTATCTCCAGGTAAAAATGACCATCATGGTTAAATCCTAGTCTATACATCCGAAACAAATATATTGTGTTTTTTTAAAAGAAATATCAGGGCATGGAACAGATCATATCTGATAAAATATAACTCAGTGTTTGCTTATTCCTTCTGGGTATAGTATTTTTTGTTTGTTATTTTATTAAGAAAAATACATAAATATATAAAAGAAAAGTGCTGAAATGGAATTGTGCTTTCAAAATATTTTGAAGACACATTATATTTAGTAGATAGTTTTTATTAACGTAAGTCAACTATCTGTTTCCATCTAGATTTGAAGTGCAAATAATGAACTTCAACACTGGATACTCAGGGAATTTTCTGCATTCTTTTTTTCAGTTTTCTTACTAAATAGTATAAAAGGATAAATATTCATAGAGATGTACTTGAGATATGAGATATGTTTGACTAGGTTATACATTTTGTCGCTATTTTACATATTTTTTCCTATCTAAAGAAAGATTTAGGCCAGGCGCAGTGGCTATGCCTGTAATCCAAGTACTTTGGGAGGCCGAGGCGGATGGATCACTTGAGGTCAGGAGTTCGAGACCAGCCTGGCCAACATGGTGAAACTCCGTCTCTACTAAGTATACAAAAAAAAAAAAAATTAGCTGGGAGTGGTGGCGGGCACCTGTAATCCCAGCTACTTGGGAGGCTGAGGCAGGAGAATCGTTTGAACCCAGGAGGTAGAAGTTGCAGTGAGATCATGCTACTGCACTCCAGCCTGGGCTACAAGAGTGAAATTACGTCAAAAAAAAAAAAAAAAAAAAAAAGAAAGATAAAGAAAGAAAGAAAGATTTAAAAAGAAGAATGAAATTTTATTTGTTAATTGTATATAAGAAAGCAAATTCCTCTAAAGAGAAAAAAGGCAGAGCAACTATTAATACAAGTATACGATTTGTAAGTAGTTGGTTCCTTAGGTAAAAAAAGGCATAGAAATACCTACAAAAATTAGTGTTATTAAATAATTTCATTCATTTCACAGCAGTTACCTTAAGAGAAATCCCCTTACATCATATGATGAATACATCCTGGTTTAAATCAGCTGACAGGTAAAGGGATACTCAACTCAAGAAATGTCAAATATTTAAAAATTCCAATGATAATTCACATATCTCATTATATCATCTTAAGATCATTGTTGTGGGAGAATTTTTGTTTGTAGGATCACCAACAATTCCCTGGTTAAAAAAAAAAAAAAACTACTTCACTCCCAAAAGCAGCCTTTTAAATTTATTTTAGTGTTGACCCGATTGAACAAGTATTTCTTAGGGGTCTACTGAAGGGTCTATCCCATGCCCACCCTTGCTCTGCACATAATGACATAATGAAGGATGCAGGGTAAGTATAATTTCTGATTCTAAAGGACTTATGCTTTCATTGGAGATAAAAACTTGCACACAGGAAACTATTTAAAAATCTGTAAGACACAGAGATCTAGATTAAATATAATCATTGGTAAAACCACTGGTCAGGAATGGAGGACATCAGTGGAGGCTACAGTCATCAAGAGAAGCTTTCTGAATGAGTACCTTGACGAGCAGCTGGATGGTTTGTGACTTTGTCAGGAAGTAGGAGTAGTCACAGTGTGGGAATAGCCCAAGAAAAGCATGAAGAAAGCTATGGAGGAGGACAAGCATGCTCTGGGACCCATTGGAGTCAGCTTCCCCTCCAGATGTCTTACAGTGAATTCTTTTTATGCCCCATGATCTCTGGAATGGGATACGGGGCCACACCCTAATAGAAATTGTAGAAACAATGTGAATACTAGTGCCTTGGTGGTGAGCAACATAGGGGTTCTGCTAGCCCCCACATCTTATCCTTCCAGTCCCCTGACCCTGTTACTCCAACTCTAAACCTCATTGTCCTCACAGGGCCCTTAGAGACTGGTCCCACTTGCTTTCTCTCTACTTCAACCAATCATTATTTCTTTCTATTCAATCTAGACTATGTGGTTCAGAGATCCAACCATTCTTATGAAAATATTTTTGACTCCCTAGGCCTTTTGTCCAAATGAGTCTGGGTTATTGCAGTATAGATCAGAGAAAGGCTTGATATAAGGATTATGAAAATCGTCCTACTGCATGATCATGCAATTGCAGCATTTCCTACAGAGAGTGATGGAGATCCAAGCAGATTTGGTTACAGATGTAATAAAAAGGAAGAAAATATGTGGGATAACAAGAAGGAAAAACATCTTTTTATTTGTTTGAATACACACCAGGAGAAGTTGGTATTCTGAAGACAGGAAGGAGTCATCAAGAACAAGCACAAACAAATGAAAAGTATTCACAATTCTGGTAACTTCCAATTAATTATAAATAACTGTGTATATCAAAACCCGTGTTATTATGTAGGAGGATGATCTGGTATGACTTCTGTCAACCCAGTGATTCAGGATTGCTTTGTTGATCTACTTGTCCAGAGAGATAGATGTTACACCACTTCTTGCTACCCTACATGGCCTTCGTTGGAAGCTATGCAAGAGGATGACTCTTACAGATGACAGAAACATTTATGATTATTCAGTTGGTTTCACTCCTTAACTAAACAGAACCCCAAGACAAGGCTTTAAGATTCTATTTCCCACTTATTGCCATGATATAATCAGAAATTTATAAAATTTTACCCAAAGACCTAAAGAGATCTGATTCACTATAAAGGAAATAATTTAACATATTTGACTATAGATTATAACATAGTGGACTATTACAATGATCAAACTAAGTTATAAAATTAAAAATTAGAAACTTTAGCTATCAGAAAATGTATAGTTAAGTGTTGGTAATGGCAGGATACCAACAGCTTTTTTTAAAAAAGATCACATGATTTAGCATTATTAAAATTTATTTTCATATTTTTAATACTTTAATACTTGTATGACTTAATTGAGATGAAGGGCAAAGAAGAAAGATCCCTTTCTTGTAATACCTTGTATTTCACATTATTGTCTGTAGGAGTCCATAATTCTGGGGCTCTCTTCCATGTCTTCCCCTTTGCCCCCTATTTTTCCCCTTTCTTGCTTTTTCTTGGCTTTTAAAGCTCAAATGATGAATGTTTAAAGAGGCTATTATCCTTGGGTTGAAAGACTCATTCAGTTCTCTCTTATCTTTTACATCAAGGACTGATTCAAAACAACATAATTAAAATAAAATACAGCATAATTAAAACAAAGCATTCTGAATAGTAATTTTTTTAAAGCTAATAGGATATTTGTAATTATGTCTTTTCATTTTTCAGTAAAGCCTTCTTTAATTGATATGTGGTGCTATGTGCAGATGAATTTTTAGATGCAAATGTGTATAAGAAGTATTGCTCTACTGGTAGGCATGGCTTGAATATGATCTTCCAATTCCTCCAAGGACTACAGAATTGGGGTACAAGTAGCTGTTTGCTCTGCTCAAGTTGAGTCCTTCTGTTTTCTTTGTCCCTGGCTTTCTTCTTCTGTCCCAATGGCTGTAGCTCACTGTTTATTTATTAGCTGTTTAGTATGAAAAAACATCTACTTTTTTAACATTGACAACAAATCAGAGTAATGAGCCTGCCCCTCACGCTACATTGGGTATAATCTTTGCCAATTAGGTTCTTGGCTGGTTTTGATGCACTTTACCATCCTGAAAGTTTGAGAAATCTGACTGCTTTGTTGGTTGTTGTTTTCCTATTCTTATTAGCACTTGCCAAATCTTTAGTCATGCATCTTTAGACCAATGACAGCTTCTAGGTCAAATTTCAGTTTTGATCACTGCATCTTTAGAAGTAAAGCTAAGGACTGAAATAGCCAGTTCCTTTTCAGTGACTGCAATGGATGCTGATTAGCTGCATGCTGGTTGTTGAAGTCATAGCAACAAGTCCTACTTATTATCTTTTGGGCATCTCAAATAACGTTCTTTAGTCTTTGAATATATGACTACAAAAAGTTTCATCTCCTAGTGAAAATGAATATGTTCTTTCATAGGACAACAATTTCATAGAGTTGATTAAGCATTCTTGTCTAATGTTCATTTCTGAACAAGTAAGCTGAAATTATTTGCACTCCTTTCTTTCTTTCTTTGTCCAGTTTTCATAATTAGGCTTTCAGTGGACTTAATCTTTTAATTTTAAAATGATTAATTGCCAAGTTGTTGGGTGCCATTGCTTAGGTTACTAAGCTAAACATGGCCAGCAATAACAAAGAGAAGTGCATTGAAGTGGGCTATAGTGGCAACAAATATTTACAAAAAGTTCATTTTCAACAATGACTCAGGATATTTTGTAGTCAATAATGTTGTTTAGAGAGGAGAGAGCTATGGTTGTTTTATTTTTCTAGATAAAGGTAGATTTGGGAAGATAATCTTGTTTTGTATTAAATTCTACTACTATATAATTTATACATACAAATGGATTTTTTCTCTTTTCACAACTAACAACTAATCTTAATTTCTGCCTACATAAAACCTCTTTTGGTGGTATGGAATTATAAAGTTTAGACTTTTTCAGTCAGGTTAATGGGTGAAAAAAGGTTATATTATTTTACTTTATACATCATTTGAAATAAAGTTTTATATCATTCAATTAATTAATTTCTAAGCAACCTGAAACAAAACATTCTTCCTTGGCAAATTCATGACAGTTTCATGGCAATTTTTGATTTAGAACAATCTGTTCTCAACTTCTAGATCCACTAAATTGGAGAAAGGATCTAATATCCCTAAGTTTAGTTATGTTATTTGTAGGCCTAATAAAAATAATATATAATCGTGGAGTTGTTGAGATGAATAAATGAGGGAAAATAAGTCAAATAGCTTAACAAAGTCACCAGGAGAAAGTATTCAATTAATATAAAGACACACACACACACACACACACACACACACAAACACACTTTAGTACGAAAGTAAGTTTGTTTTAACTAAGTTTTAAGTCTTAATTTCTTTTTAAATCTATCATAAAGAGAACTTTAGATTTGTAATTTAAGACAAACTTCAATCAAATGAGAGGTTATTTTTCTAAACCAATACACACTGTAGTCATGTGTTTTCTTAGGAATAAGCTGATCATTTAAAGCTTTTATGGATATTGTTAGGAAGAAGCTAGAATTAAGAGCCAGGTGTTGGTCAAAAGACACTTAGAGATGGTCCTAAAAATCAGAGCTTGCTAAGTCTATCTGTGTAATTCATTCATCAAGTAATTTTTAAACTTGCTATTTGCTAGACAGAATGCTTAGTGCTACACATTTCTAAAAAAAGATAAAATATGGTACTTGGTATAATAATAAAACCGTAGGAATTATATGGCATAACAGATGTTGAGGTGGGACTTTATATGGTGTATATGGGCAGAAGACAGTAGTTGAAATTCCTCTTAAAATGTCAGTAAAGGATTCAGAGACAGGCTAGAGCTAATCCATAAAACTTTGAAATGATTTGCCTGACTTATGAATCAAGGAAAAGGCCTTCTAGCCAGAGGAGTAGTATGAATAAAATATTGAAATGAAAAAAGCATGAGGTATTCAATGAATTGTAAGCAGCTCAGTTGGCTGGAGTATAGAAATGTGAGAGATGTGCATTGATCAACAAGAGTTCAATTAGGGGGTGGGGCTCTTGCATGACATGTTAGATGGTTGGCCTTTTGAGCAGTAAGTGTGTAGATGCACTGTTGGGTATTTGCTGGGGAAATAAGGTACATAATTGTTCACTTAAAACGATCATTCTAGCAGCAATGGAGATGAAAAATATGATACATGGGAGATTATAAACAACAGGAAAATATAAGAAAGGTTTTGTTTGAGAATAGAGGTAAATACGTCAATGAAGTACTGCAAAAATTTAAAAGTCTCTTTTTCTTGTTTGTAGAGGTGGAGTCTCACTCTGTTGCCCAGGCTGGAGTGGCAGTGGCACAATACTAGCTCACTGTAGCCTGGTGGGCAGAATGCAGACTCTTCTGGGCTCAAGCAATCCTTCCGACTCAGCCTCCTGGGTAGCTGGGACTATACCCACAGCCACTGCACCCAACTTATTTAAATTTTTTTTTATAGTGATAGGGTCTCACTATATTGCCCAGGCTGGTCTCAAACTTTTGGCCTCAAGCAATTCTCTCATCTTGACCTCCCACAGTGCTGGAATTACAAGCATGAGGCATCCCACCTGGCCTAAAAGTGTCCTAAAAATAATTCTTTCCAAATAACACTTATTGGAATGGAGGGATGGTTAAAGAGCTGAAATTTCATTTTCAATGTTTGAAGGAAAAAAACCATATGATCATCTCAGTAAACATAAAAAACGCATTTAATAAAATGTAGGCCAGGTGCAGTGGCTCATGCCTTTGGGACCCTGCACTTTGGGAGGCTGAGGTGGGCAGATCGCAAGGTCAAGAGTTCGAGACCAGCCTGGTCAACATGGTGAAACCCTATCTCTACTAAGAATACAAAAATTAGCTGGGTATGGTGGCATGTGCCTGTAATCCCAGCTACTTGGGAGGCTGAGGCAGGAGAATCACTTAAAACTGGGAGATGGATGTTGCAGTGAGCTGAGATTGCACCACTGCACTCCAGCCTTAGTGACAGAGCAAGACTCCATCTCATAAAAAAAAATTATAAATAAATAAAAGAAAACATATTTAATAAAATTTAACATTAACTTATGATAAAAATTATAAGTAAATTAGGAATAGAATAGAATGGTTATAAACTGATCTGGGACATCCTGCAAAAACTGTAAGTAACATTATATTTAATGGTGAAACACTAGAAACATTCCCAATAACGTCAAGTACAGGAAAAGGACACTCACTCTTGCCATTGCTATTCAGCGCTGACTTTGTTTTCCTAATCAGAGCAATCAGAAAAGAAAACATATAAGTGGAAAGGTTGGAAAGATGGAGGCAAACTTGGCATTAATCAAGACAATGCACTTGTCTATATAATAAAGACATTCTACAAGAATTAAAAATAATAAGAGATCAGCAGGAATGCTGATCAACATGTATTACCAAGAGCATTTCAGTATCTCAACAATACCAAAACAGGGTAATTAAAATCTAATTCACAATAGCAAAGAGTTTTATACTAATCCCAGCAGTAAATTTACCAAAAATATATGAGATTTTAATGGCAGAAAGCAAATGTGAACACATGATAAGATAGATCTGGTTAGCAGATATGCAATCTCATTATCACATCTCTTTCAAATATGTGTGTGTACATATATAGATATAGATATACATATATTTTCAAATGCAATTTCAAGAACATTTTCAAAAAAGTTTTCATGGAATCTACAAACTGATTCTAAAATTCTGTAAGGAAAAGAGATGTTCTATAAATTGACATAATTCTGAAAAAGAAAAAGAAGGTGGGAGAATTAAGCCTTCTAAATATCTAGACTTATTCTTAAACTACAGTAATTACAACTGTGGTTTAGCACTAAATAAATACATAGATGACTATAACCCAATATAGGTCAAAAATAGTTCAGCTTTCTGTGTCCTTGATATATAATAGGGGAGGAATTACTAATCAATGTAGGACTACTCAAAAAATGGTGATGGGACAACAGGTTTATGCAGACAATGAATAAATTATTTTACTGCCTCACACATATCCCTATCTTACCCTACACATGAAAATAAATTCTGGATGCATCTGATAAGAGTTACCTAATAAAGATCTAATTGTAAAAAACAATAAAATATAGGAAAGTATCTTTATTACACTATGGCAGGGAAGGATTTTAAAAATTTAGAGGAAAAGTAGTAATAAAAAATACTGACAAATTTTACCATATCAAAATGTAAAGCACTTCTATGAAGCAATAAAATATTGAAAAACAGGTTGGATTTTTTTTAAGTGTTAAGAATATATAAATAACTTACATATCACTAAGAAAAAAGACAAATGATACAATAGAAAATGAGCAAATAAAAGAACAGGAGAGGGCCGGGCGCGGTGGCTCATGCCTGTTATCCCAGCACTTTGGGAGGCCAAGGCGGGTAGATCACAAGGTCCGGAGATCAAGACCATCCTGGCTGACACGGTGAAACCTCGTCTCTACTAAAAATACAAAAAAATTAGCCGGGCATGGTGGAAAGCACCTGTAGTCCCAGCTACTCAGAAGGCTGAGGCGGGAGAATCTCTTGAACCTGGGAGGCAGAGGTTGCAGTGAGCTGAGATTATGCCACTGCCTTCTAGCTTGGGTGACAGAGCAAGACTCCGTCTCAATAAATACATAAATAAAAATAAAAAATAATAGAACAATATAATTTCATGGAATAAGTAATCATGGATGTCCAATAAATGTATCAAGAAATGCTCTGATCTCTGGTAACTAGAGAAAATCAGGTGTATGTCTGTGTGTGTGTGTGTGTGAGAGAGAGAGAGAGAGAGAGACAGAGAGAGAGAGAGAGAGAGACAGAGAGAGAGATCACAATAGGTAACTGGAGTCCTCCTATATGCATTAAATAAACTGAGTTAATAGTTGTAAAGCTTGCAACAAAGAAAACTCCAGATGCTTCCTTGGGGAGTCTGACCCGCCATTTAAGGAAAATATAATAGCAGCAGTTCTATCACAAAACCTTCCAGAAAGAAAGAATAACGAAAATCATTCCCAACCCATTTTATGAAGCCAGCATTCCCTGATGCCAAAAGCAGACAAAAATAAAATAACACTCTAGACTAATATATCTCAGGAGCATAGATGCAAACTTCCTCAAGGAAATTTTAAGCAAATTGAAACCAATATGTAACATGAATAGGCCAAGTGGGCTTTATTCTAAGAAAGCAAGGAAATGGTTTCAAATGGTTTAACATTTGAAATTTAATTAGTGTAATTCACCATAAGAACAGATTAAAAAAGAAAAACCTTATAATCACCACAATAGACATAGAAAAAGCATTAGACAAAGTTTTAGCATCCATTCACGATAAATTTCTTTAACTAGGAATAGAAGTAAACTTCCTTAACCTGATAAAGGACATTTTAAAAATCACAGAGGGGGATGGAATTTTGTCTGCTGAGACAGGACCTTCAAAATAGAAAGCTCTGCATGGTATATAAAGAGCTCCAAAGAAGCATGAGAAATACAGTGCAACTGCGTTATCACCATGAAATTAAGGCATTGTTTAAAATATTTGTTAAGCCACTTTCTATTCTATGTATCTGTCTGATACGTTATGCAATAATCACAGCCACATGAAGAGTTGGAGGTCCTTTAAAATCTGATTATAGATTATCTGTCCTCATAGCTTTCCTCCTTCGTTTTGGTCCTTTAAATTCTCCCCTCCCCATCTTTGAGGCACCTTGTGCTATATTGATTTATTATTTAACTTGATACCAGGGATGCAGCTTGCAATAAAAGGCACTTGACAAAATAAAATTGCGTTATGTTCTATGACTCCCACAAAAAATGAAAACCATTTACGAATAGCACCAAAATATATAAAATAGGTATAAACCAAACACAATACGTACATGCCGTTTATGCAGAAAAATACAAAATAGCCATGAAAGAAAACAAAGACCTAAATAGAAAGATACACCACATTAATTGATTGGAGGACTCAATATTAAATTGTCAATTCTCTCTAAACCTATCTATAGATTCAATGCAACCTCAATAAAAATACCGCCAAGAAGTTTTATAGGTTGATTCTCAAATTCATATGGAAAGGCAAAGGAAGTAGAATAGCCAAAGCAATTTTAAAAATGAACAGAATTGGAGAAGTCATGCTAATTCATTTTAAGACTTATTCTACAGCCATCATAATCAAAACTGTGTGGCATTGGTGAGAGGATAGATATATACATTAATGGAATAGAGAACAAACTCTAGAGATAAACCCACATCACAATTTCAGTTTATTTTTGACAAAGATACATAGAGTATTAAGTGGAGAAAAGCAAAGTATTTTAAACAAATGATACTGGAAGAATTAGACACCATGTATAAAGAAATGAACCTTGAACTTTGACCTAACTTGTACATTATAAAGACATTAACTCAAAATGGATATAAAACATAACTGTAAAACATTAACTTACAAAGCTTTTAAGAGAAAGCAAAGGAGAAAATCTTTTTGACCTTATGTTAAGCAAATATTTCCTAGGACAAACACAAAAAGTCTCGTTTTGAAAGAAAAAGTTGATATCCATCAAAATGGAAGACACTTATTTTGTGTCTTATTTTGTGACACATTAAGGAAATGAAATGACAAACCGTATACTGGGGGAAATCATTTGCGAAACATATACCTGATAAGAGACTGATATCCTAAATATATAAAGAATAATAAAAACCCACTAACAAGAAAACAGAGGGCAAACAACTTACATAGACACTTCACTAAGAAAGATATACAGGTGGCAAATAGACATAAAAATACATAAAATATTATTAGTCAGTAGAGAAATGCAAATCAAACTGACAATGAGATAACACAATACACCTATGGGAATAGTTTTTTTAAAAAAAGGAAAACAGAACAAAAATCCAAGCAAAGAAAACCAAAAAAAAACCTGACAATACCAAGTCCTGACAGTGGACAACTGGAATTCTCAAACATCGTTGTGGGACTGCTAAATGGTACAACCACTTTGAAAAATGGCTTGGCTGTTTTTTATAAAGTCAAAAATACACTTAAAATGTTCCAGCAAGCCCTCCCTTATGCATTTACCCGAGATAAATAAAAATGTATGTTGACTCAAAAATCTGTTAAGTGCAGGTTTATAATGGTTTTATCTGTAGTCATTAAAAATTGGGAATAATCCGTGACCTTCAGCTGCTGAATGGGCAAACTCTGGAGCAGCCATAGATGGAATTCTATTCAGCAGTAAAGAATGAAGAAACTCTCAATAACATAGGACATGGATGAATTTTAAATGCATGCTCAGTGAAAGAAGCCAGACTCTAAAGGTTATCAATCAATTTATGTGACACTCTCAAAAGGCAATCAAGATAAAAAACAAAGCAGTGCTTAAGAGTGGTTGGAAGTGAGGCAAGTGGTTGACTACAGATGGACAAGACAATTTATGAAAAATTGTTCTATCTCAATTACAATGATGTTTATGTGACTGCATACATTTTCCAAAATTTTTAGAATTTTATTCTAAAAAGGGTGAGTTTTCTGTGCAACAAGTTATATCCCTTTAAAAGCTAGATGAAATCTGATATAACTAAACATTGCCCTTGGTTGATTTTGAGTGGTAGGTCATTTTTGTTAATTATATTATTTTTATGCTTTTTTCCACCAAATAAAAATAAAATAAAAACTATTTCCCCAGTTTTTAAAAGATTAAAAATAAGTACCTCTAGATAACACTTTCCCTATTCCTGCTTCAAACCGTAAAATCCTGTATTTGTAATCTTTCTTTTATTCCCTTCATTTCCTTCAGTTTCATACAATGTACAAAATCTTTAAGTGTTAGACATAGTCGAAGTGAGAATTTCTGTAAGCTACTTTTGATTAAAATCATTCAATTAAGCCAACCATTATGCATGAGATAATATGTTTCACTTATTTTATATTAAAAATTGAATGCATCTTAAATGGCAAAATATGCTAACAAACAAACATCAAACCCTACGCCTGCTGAGCTGGTGTACTGATTGAGAGGAAGCCTTAGGATTCCTAACTCTTGAGAAGTGACCTGTACATAAATCTTTTCAGTCGTCACATCACTATTATTAATTGCCAAGATAAATATTTCATACATTTTTTCAAATTTGAGAAACATACTTTCAAAAACCTGTCTTGATTCTACCCAGCAGAATTTGGAAACAAATATTATTATAATCCATCAAACTAATTCAATCCTCATTTTAAGAACCCCAATTTATTTAGGAAGAACATTCACAAATTTACTAGAATATTCCAGTTAGTAGGCATTGATCTTACACATATGAAAACTAATAATAAGGCCCGTGTCAGAAAGCAAGCTAAATAGTCATACTTCTAGGGTTCAAATCCTGTTGTCAGTACATTCAAAACAACTTTAAAAATTTAAATGATCTTACTGTGAGGCCTCAAGGTTTTTGTTTTGTTTTGTTTTTTTGAGACAGGGTCTTGCTCTGTTGCCCAGGGTGGAGTGCAGTGGCACGATCTGGGCTCACTGCAACCTCCATCCCTGTGGCTCAAGCGATCCTCCCACTTCAGCTTCTGGAGAAGCTGGGACTGCAGATGCATGCCACCACGCCCAGCTATTTCTTTCTGTGGTTTTTGTAGAGTCTTGCTATGTTGCCCAGGCTGGTCTCCAACTAGTGGGCTCAAGCAATCCACCTGCCTGAGCCCCCCAAACTGCTGCTTTTTTAACTTTTGTAAAATGATAATATTACTTAATTCAAGGTTTGTTGTATGGATTGAAGATATGTAAACTATCTCACACAGTACCCAGACCTTAGCAGATCTTCAAAATTAGCTGTTATAAATTTCATTACTGGATGAAATAATACTCTTAATTATAGTCAGGGCAAAATAGTAAACCAGATCAGTATACTTGACTGCAGAGGAGTAGATGTAAAACTCACAAAACAAGAAGCAAATAGCTCTATTAGCATTACTACTGTTGCTAGTTATTACTATTATTATTTAGTTTTAATTAACTTAGTGGTAAATAGAATAAAGCTATCAATTACAAATTTGTGGTTGGAAAATAAGTAATTGATATTTTCAGCATCATAGCCTAAGTGAAAATTCATTTTCTTCTTCCTGTCTTTTCCTGTGAACTTTTGCCATGGTTCCAGGTCTATAAGCCTGATCTCAGAAACTCAGGAGCTCTCCATATAAAGTTTTTTTATATGTATTTTTTTTATTATACTTTAAGTCCTAGGGTACATGTGCACAACATGCAGATTTGTTGCATGGATGAAGCTGGAAACCATCATTCTCAGCAAACTATCGCAAGGACAAAAAACCAAACACCACATGTTGTCACTCATAGGTGGGAATTGAACAATGGGAACACTTGGCATATGCATATCAAATTTTAATATGAGTGATATTTACTTTTGACTCTGCTTTAGTAATAGGCTGCTGAACTTAAGAACGGAATAATTGACTCAGTTGATGTGACAGTTTTTGCTCATCCTATACCACCTGGAAAAGTTGTGTTTAAATAACCTTTCGGGCAGTATGGTGATTAAATATTCAGTAATATAAATTGATGTTTGCTTGAAAAACAAGTCGTTAGTTTATGGAATTGAAATAGAATCCAAGTAGTCTTCAGTGTTGTTAAACTTACACCTCATGAAACTGTAGTCAGTCTTTACATTGTTGTGGCAGTTGTTTCTTGGTAAAAACGAGCTTCTATTCTGACCAGATATTTCTTTTAATTAAGAGAAAGCTAACATTTGCCTGAAGTTGAGGAATAAATGGAGCAATTGTGAAATATTTATTGGAATTTTAAAGTAAAGTTTCCAGAATTCAATTTGGATTTTTTTTTTTTTGCTTTAAATGGACAGTTTTAGGCTTTACATGGGCTTTGATAAAATAGATACAACACTGCAAAGATACCACCTTTACTACGATTGAGTTAATGCAGCTCCACGATTAGCAGCGGTTCTTAATTCTCACTAATGCATCAGACTCACTTAGAGAGCTTTTAAAAACTAGGGCTATTTGGCTTACCTATTGAGATAGAGTTTCAGTTGATTCAGATTAAAACTCAGATATTGGTATTTTTTGAAAAACCTATAGTACTTGAATCCAATATGCAGCTAAGCCTGAATACCTGGTTGAAAGTACTTGAATTAGACACTATGGTTGCTTATTGCCATATTATTTGCTTTTTCAGCATTGACTCATTGTAAAAAATAATAATAATACATCTCAGTGGCTCACACAAGTAATTTATTTCTCTCTTAAGTCACAGTCTGGCCTGAGTGGGAAGAAGGTATGTGGAGGCAAGAGGGGAAGGGACTGATCTTTTTTTGGGTACTCTAAAAGAAAATAGTAAATGATAGCTTATATGGTTTGGCTCTGTGTCCGCACCCAAATCTCATCTCAAATTTTGTTAGCCCCACCTGTCGAGGAAGGGAGGTGTTTGATCAGGCAATTGGTTTTCCCCATGCTGTTCTCATGATAGTTAGTGAGTTCTCACGAGATCTGATAGTTTTATAAGTGTTTGGAAGTCTCCCTTCTATTACTTCTCTCTCCTGCCTCCTCGTGAAGAAGGTGCCTGCTTCCCTTTCACCTTCTGCCATGATTGTAAGTTTCCTGAGGCTTCCCCAGCCCTGTGGAACTGTGAGTCAATTAAACCTATTTCTTTTATAAATTACCCAGTCTTGGGTAGTATCTTTATAGCAGGGTGAAAACAGGCTAATACAATAGCACATCAAAAATGGTATTATTTCTTAAAACTTTGTTTAGCATCTTGAAAAAAGTAACAATACGTATTTACTTTTAAATGTTTGGAAAATTTGGAGAAACCTTTGAACCTGACAGCATTGAAGTAGGACCACATAGTATTTGGAGGGTTAAGTGGTGCGCATGCGAAGGGAGACTACTGAGCAGAAGTGTTTAGGAATTCAAGAAGGTTAAAAAGAGTTCAGTTGGGAGTCACACTTTCTTTCTGCCATTTGATTCTAAAATATCACCTCTTAAGAAGAACCAGGAATCTCTACTTGCATTTAAGCATAATGTTACTGCATCACGTAGACATTGAATATGGTTTTATACACTTTTCCTGATAATGTGTAGTTAATAGCCTCACTGTAAGGCTAATGATATGGGAAGGAAGAAGAGAATTATTAAGATTGTCTTTAACTTTTTATATAAATATTATTTTGTATGAATACAAGTTTGTAATCACAAGGTATTTTTGGTAAGAATTTGATTTAAGATATGTATCAAATAATGTATTACTATTTTTAGATATTAGGAAGAATATAGTATGTTTCCATTCACTAGGAATATCTAGGCTTTTCTAACAGGTATGAAGAGCTTATGTAAATTAAAACCCATATTTCAAGATATTATTAGAGCAAGAAGAGTTTTATTTTCCCTAAAAGACAAAATATTGAAAAAAAAGTTGTTCATTTTTTGTAGTATTTGTCAGCACGCTGACAAGAAAGTACTAAATAAAATACAGCTAAACTTTGGGCGTACATGACTGTTTTATCCATTGTAGGAATATTAAAGGTGTGAACACTGACTTTCAATTTGTGATAGGAATTTCCATTATTAGGACATAAAAAATAAGTCTGGCTACTTTACAGTCATGTCATATTCCAAAGTCTAACTTTGATGAATTCTTGTCTCAGATATGTTGTCTTTTGGAGACCAGTTGTTCACACTGTTCTATTTCTTTGATTTGCCTATTAATTATTTATTTAAGAATACAATGTTTCGACCTTATTTGAATGAGTTTATTAACATATTAGCTTGTAGAACATTTATATAATTTTAAAAGATCTGGATAGTTTCCAATAGCTTAATTATGCAAATTCACCTATACTTCTTATATCCAACACCATTATGGAATGCAGGGTTTTCTATTTGTTTTATTTTTCTTGATTTATTCAATTCTGTCCTTTTATGCTTAAATTTAGGCATTCTACTTACTTGTTATGCAATTTGTGTGTTTTACTTGAGTTCTCTGCTGTCATTTCTCTGTGTGGGTGGTTCTACCTCACTTGTACCGTTACAATGATGGTCAGAAGCAGAGAGCTCCACGGGACTGCCTTAGTCCCTGACACAAGGCAGGGCCTGGCCAATGGAGCTTTCTATTAGAGGACCGTTCATCTGTGTACCCATTTCCACAGAGTCAAGCCTTGGTGGCACTTTGCCCTCTTTGTTGTAGACCTTCACTTAATGAGAATGCATGGTACCTACCGTTGGTTCTGAACCACATTGTTACACTATAATATTATGTTTATTTAGCAATTGCCTGTGGTAAGGAAAAAGGACAGTTTTAATAATAAAAAAGGGGTTTGAAAGACAACATATTGGCCGGGCGTGGTGGCTCACGCCTGTAATCCCAGCACTTTGGGAGGCCAAGGCAGGAGGATCACAGGGTCAGGAGATCGAGACCATCCTGGTTAACATGGTGAAACCCCGTCTCTACTAAAAATACAAAAAATTAGCCGGGCGTGGTAGCGGGCGCCTGCAGTCCCAGCTACTTGGGAGGCTGAGACAGGAGAATGGCGTGAACTTGGGAGGCGGAGCTTGCAGTGAGCCGAGATCGCACCACTGCACTCCAGCCTGGGCGACACAGGAAGACTCCGTCTCAAGAAAAAAAAAAAAAAAAAAAAAAAAAAAGACAACATATTTAAGCCACAAATGTGTTAAAAATTGTGAAGTAATAAAACCTGGTAAAAACATCACTGTGAAGCCTGGTAGGTGACTTATTAAAACTGGGTAACACAAGGCCAAATTAGAAGACAGTCTAAATCACTGAATTTTCAAACACAAATAGCATAGTTTTTTTATTCCTAGCATACCAAAAGCCTTGAAAGCCACTATTACTATGGTTTTGGAAAGAAAAATCTTATCTTTTTAACGGTATAAGCAGATGAAAATCATTTAAAATGACCTCAGCACCTTTTACAGAGAAATTAATTTAGTGTTATTTTGGGATGCTTTTTCTTGACAGATAACTAATAAACTAATTTTCACACTGAAGATTCTATGATTACATTTACAGTACTTTATCTTTGATTAATAAATCTTTTCTGTTGAACAAAGATACATTTAAACCTATGATAGATTAAGTTATCTAATACTAAATCAGTGCAATAAGAACTAATAATGTTTTAGAATAAGGCGTAAGTGTTTAAATATTTCTAAAAATTAGTTAGGAACTGGTGAGAAATGCAATTCTAGAGGCATTAATGCAATGCTGAGAAGTCTGGATTTTTTGGTTGTTTTGTGCCCATTCATTTACTCGCTAAATAAATTTTGATTGAATGACCATCATATACCTACTATGTTCCAGATAAACTGTTAGATGCTGAAAATATAATCATGATCAAGGTAAACATGGTTAGTTATATCACAGATGTTTACAGGCTAATGGGGAAGAAAGGCAAGTAGACAACTGCAACTCAGGCATTGGTATTCCACAGGACCCAACAAATAATCTTGTTACTCACCCAAGTTTGGATCGTAGACAAACACTCTGGCAGATGGAGCTAAAAATGTTAGCTGCTTTTACTGATAAGGAGTTTTGAAGAAAAGAACTTTAGTTAGTCTTTCCAAGGGGGCTTATTAATGCTTCAGCTTGGAGTTGGACAGATTTACCTGTATACAGGCAAAGTGCACGAGAGGCTGCTGCTCAGAGCCTGTCCCCTAATCATGTATGGCACAGACGAGCAGAGAATGCAGGCAGGCACTAGCTTGTTGTATTAGAGATGCATGTGTGAAGGCTGAAAGTGGAGAGGTAGGAGATTATGGACTTGAGGGAATTCAAAGTAGTTCAGATTGGCTGATGTATAGGCCAGGTGTGGTGGCTCATGCCTGTAATCCCAGCAGTTTGGGAGGCTGAGGCAGGCAGATCACCTGAGCCCAGGAGTTTGAGACCAGCCTGGGCAATATAGGGAGGCCCCTGTCTCTACAAAAAATACCAAAATTAGCTGGACATGGTGGCATGTGCCTGTAGTCCTAGCTACTCAGGAGGCTGAGGCTGGAGGATAGCTTGACCTTGGAATGTTGAGGCTGCCATGAGCCAAGACTGTGCTACTGCACTCCAGCCTGAGGCACAGGGTGAGATCCTGTCTCAAAAATAAAATAAAATAAAGGAAAGGTACCAGGAGAGGTGTCTGGAGGACATAAATAGGATTCTTATGTACATGGCCTTGTGGTCATGTTGAATAGTTTCGATTTTATCCTAGCAGCTTGGAGCTGTTGATTTTAAACAGACAGTTGACATAGTCACATTGCCCTTTAAGTGTCACTTAGGGCTGGGCATGGTGGCTCACGCCTGTAATCCCAGCTACTCAGGAGGCTGAGGCTGGAGAATCGCTTGAACCCGGGAGGTGGAGGCTGCAGCGAACTGACATGGGGCAACTGTCCTCTAGGCTGGGTGACAGAGTTAGACCCTGTCTCAAAACAAACAATCGATCAAACAAACAAACAAGGCATTTAGGAAGGTTTTTTCAGGGTGGATCTGAAAGGGACAAAACTGAACAAAGGATCTACCATACAGGCTGTTTATTTTTATATTTATTTATTTATTTATTTATTTATTTATTTATTTATTTATTTATTTAGAGAAAAAGTCTCACTCTGTCTCCCAGGCTGGAGTGGAGTAGCATGATCTCAGCTCACTGCAACCTCCACTTCACAGGTTCAAGCAATTCTTCTGCCTTAGCTTCCCAAGTAGTTGGGATTACAGGTGTTTCTATATTTTTATAGAAACAGCCCAGCTGTTTTCTATATTTTTAGTAGAGATGGGGTTTCACTATGTTGACCAGGCTGGTCTCAAATTGCTGACCTCAGGTGATCTACCTGCCTCGGCCTCCCAAAATGCTGGGATTATAGGCATGAGCCACTGTGCCAGGCCAGACTGTTTTAATAATACAAATTATTATTAAACCAAAAATGATGAGTTAAAAACTGTGAAGCAATAAAAGCTGGTGAAAAAAAGTCAGCATAAAGCATCATATGATAATTTATTAAAAGCGGATAAGACAAGCGGCGGTGGCGCAGATGTGTACCACAGTAATGAGAGTCTGGGTGAATAGGTTGGAAAACATTTGCTATTTTATCTTTCTAGACCCTTCTTAGCCATTTCACTGCTCATTAGCACCTCCACTGAGAGGCTAGCCAGGGGAGCTGAGTCAGATCTTTCTAATATTCTTTCAGAACAGTGTTTTTGAAGAATGCTTAGTAATTTTTAAAATTGCAATCGATAGTCATGATGTGGTTTGGGATTAACTGAAAATTTCATTTATTCATCCTGTCCCAAGATCTCATTAGCATGTATGACTGAGTTGGAAGTGAAGTTAATTATGTAGTTGACCCTTTTAATTACCTCACTTTGCATGTGATAATTTGTAAGCTTTCTGCAAAATTTTAATTTGACCACCTCAAAGGAATCACAGCTTTCATAAGATGGACCTTACTGAAAACAACAATATGTTAAACAGCAAAACCGTGTTCTAAAGCTTTGTGAAGTTCATTTTGGGATTAGATAAAAAGCTAAATAATTTCTTGGGTCATGCTTGTTTTTAAGAATAAACTTTTCCTCACTGTGTAAACTCTGTTGACGTGGACTGCTTTTGGTTTGAAGACCTAGAGTAGACACTGAATGCCTCAAGGCTCAATATTCATGATATTATCTAATGTTTGACTTTAGAAGATGTTGCATCTATAAAGTTAAATCCTCTGGACCTTTTCATGTCTATTTCTTTAAACTTCTGGTTTATGATTTGCCATAAATCATCTCTTTTCAGGTGGGTGTTCACTGTTATGGACACACTTTGTTTTCATTGACATAGCATCGTGAGATTATCAATGGACATAGATGATCGTCATGTGATCATCCATTCATTTCCACCAACACTTAGTGGGCACTCAGTTTATGCTCAGCACTATTGACTGCCCCATGGATCTGAATTTAATAATATAGAAAGATAATAGATATAACTGCTCATGAGAAATATGAATAGAGATATACATTGTCATAGCATAGAAAAGAGAGTAACTAATTTTCCCTTCATAATCAAGAAAGGAAACTTTGCATAACAATAGAAAGGAGTGTTTCAAACCACTAAAAAGCATGCATCAAACAGAGGTATTCACATATGCAAAGAAACAAGCCCAAAACAAAGGTAATGGGATATTTTATATTTTATTTTTCTCTGTGTTAACAAAGAATATTCTCTAAATTTTAAATAATAGGCTATATATATGAAGATCCTAGCACCGTAAATTACCATTTCAGATTTTATTCTTAAACATCTTATTTTATAGTGTGGAGCCTGAGGCCAAGACAAGTGAATTGGCTTGTCCAAGGTAGTATGGTTGATCAAAGGCAGAGCAAGTCTGCAAGTGAAAACGCTTGCATTTAAGATCAGTTTTAAAATGCCGTGTTCAGGATTGTTTTGTTGTTTTTATCTATAAGTCTCTTTAGAAATAATTACTGGCATGAATTTAACAATCATCCGTGATTTTGCATTTTAATGTAAACAAAATCTTTTGAGCAAAATAAATAATTAGGATTTTTATATAGATACACTGGAATATTGTATTCTTCTTAAATGTATATACATCACAAATTTTTTTTAAAAAATCTTCTATTGCTTTTAGTAGCTGACTTTGACACAAATTTTCTTTTTAAAATAAATTTTAGAGCTACGCGGGGGTTCTTTGAGTGAACTGATGAATAATAAAGTATATGCAAAGAATCATAATGTGAAGGGAAGGGAAGAATGAATAGTAGCACCATGGAGAATTTAGGTCAAAGACACTGCACGTGACTCTCTTCTGACTGGAAATACTTTTCAAGTAGACAACGGCGGAGAACAATGTACTCAGCTGCATGCCCCAGCAGTGAGACAGCGTGTGTCAGGCCAAGGAAATAACTGTTTCCACCCTCCCAAAAGCAAGAGATCCCATCACTGACTTTCACAAGGTGTGATTTTTATCTCTACTGGTTTCTCTTTCTAAAACCAAACAGCTAGAAATTATGCAGACTGTAGCCATTCCTTATTGGTGATTTCAACATCTCTATCGTACTTTCATTTTTCTGGAAAAAAAATATGAAATACTTTATTTCAAAACCTGTAATACAGAAAGACAGCTCCAGCAGAAAGTTCAAAACCACTGTTTCTTCTACCATCTCTCTATTCACTGCACACCTCCTTCTCTCCTTTGGTTTGGTTTTCTTGATAGCTCAGTTGGCTCCCCTGATGCCGCCCGCTTCCCAATAGGGGAATATAGTAGAGTTGGAGAGAGATATAAAGGAGAGGGAGGGGGCTAATTTAGGGAGAGGAGTTACTGGATGTCATTCTGTTGAATGTGTTTCTTTCTAATTTTTACGTGAAAAAGATGAATGAGGTTTTTAAAGAAAATTACGTGCACGCAATATTTTTGGTATATTAAGCACCTACTTTACTTCCTCGTTTGATTGCAGCTGTGAAAATAAATATGACTCAGAAAATATGCTTTATGTTGGTCTTGATGCATAGTAACCTAAAGGCAGGTACCAGCTCCTTTTCAGAATTTTTTTTTTTTTTTTTCACGGAAGATAAAGAGAACACTAATGACAGGTTTCCCAGGAGCGCAGCAGCAGCAGAGTTAACCTTGCAGCCTACAGTTTTAATCCAAACCACTAAGATATTAGGGCTCTAGAAAATCTAAATATGTTCTGTATTTTAAAATAGAGTTAATAAAAAATGTTTGAAGGTGGTTGATGCTGCAGACAAACAGACTTTGTCAGGGAATTGGACCTTTTCTGGGGTCTGTATCCTTTACTTTCCTAACTGAGGCTGTATTGTATTTGCAACTTTCACTGAATTCCCCAGGAGCGCTCTGCGCTGCTCAAGCACAGGCTCTGGCTTCCATCTCTGTACCGCACCCTGTGTTCTTCAGTTGGGGAAAAAAAGGGTCTGTCGGCATCGAGTGATGCCTACACTTGGTAAGAGCAGTGGATCTAACAATCGGAAGATTTCTTCTTCTGACAGCTTAGTAATTTAGTAGAAGCGGTGACAAAGCAAAATAAAATCTTGCTTTTCTTTTAGTTGCAATTCCTTCCTTTTAATGTGACCTTTTATTTCAACATAAGAAGTTTGTTGTGGCTTCGAAGATATAGCTTGCTTCAATTCCCTTCTCCCTTTTCCTTTTTTCACTCGTGACTGTGTTAAGCTTCACAACCCTGCATATGACCCTTTAAATCTAATTTGAATGAGGAAAGAAATAAGCTTAGAAAGAATTTGTCTCCAAAGACAGCAAGAACTCTGTCCAACTCTTTCTGTGTATTCCTTGTAGCCCTCTATTTTATAAACGTTTGTCAGTAAATACATATGTTAAAACACACACACACGAACAAACCAAACTGTATTACAAAGTCTATTGTTATTGTTTACCAGTAACTTTTTTTTCATTTCCTCTGCTTTTTGAATTTTGTTCTTTTCCATGGAAGTTCACTTTACTGTGTCTCTGAAAACTGTAGGGCATTTGGCTGCTGTGAGGGGTTCATGTGTTTGCTGCAATGAGAGTCTGACCTTCAACCCTCAGTTTCCTTCTCTGTTACAAAGCACAAGTCTGGTGTGTTTCTGTTTAAAAGCCAAAAAATCAGATTTCCGGTGAAAACAAATTTGTTTATTGAGAGGTGGCAAAGTGCAAGGGCAAAATAGTTTTATTTCCAGATAATTTGCCAAATATTTTTCAGTAGGAGAAGTTTTCTTTGATGAAAAATGTTTTTAGAAAGGAGAAAGGAAGGACACAGTGGAATATTTCGGCGTCATTGTGTTTTAAGGAACAATAATATCTGAAAGTAATTGCTGAATTGGTCCTGAAAGTAAAAGTAGTTAAATAGCTTTATTTTTGTGCTTCATAATTACTCATTTTCAAAAGATGACTGTATGCGTTTTGGTGGTTTTTTGAAAATTAATAGACATTATTTTTAGAGCCATTTTAGATTAATAGAAAATTGAATTGAAAGTACATAGAGTTCTATTTACCCTGCATCCCTCCACACACACTTTCCGGTATTACTAATATTTTGCCCTGTTGCGATACATTTGTTGTAACTGATCAGTCAATGTTGATATATTGTTGTTGTTATTATTATTATTATTTGAGCAGAGTTTTGCTTTGTTGCCCTGGCTGGAGTGCAGTGGCATGATCTCTGCTCACTACAACCTTTGCCTCCCGGGTTCAAGAGATTCTCCTGCCTCAGCCTCCCAAGTAGCTGGGATTACAAGTGCCCACCACCATGCCCAGATAACTTTTTCTTTTTTTCAGTAGAGAGGGGCTTTCACCATGTTGGCCAGGCTGGCTTCGAACTCCTGACCTCAAATGATCTTCTCGCTTCAGCTTCCCAAAGTGCTGGGATTACAGGCATGAGCCACCTTGCCTGACCTGATATATTACTATTAATGTCCATAGTTTACATTTGGGGTCAATCAATCGTGTTGCACATTCTTTGAGTTTTGACAAATGTATGATGACACCTATCTACTATTAGAGTATCATACAGAATAGTCTCACTGCCCTAAGAATCCCCTGTGCTCTGCCTTCCCTCCCTCCTTGTACTAGACCTCAGCCACCACTGATCACTTTATTGTCTCTATAGACATTTTGTCTTTTCCAAAATGTCATATAGTTGCAGTCATATAGTACGTAGCCTTTTCAATTAGCTTCTTTTACCTAATAATATGTATTTAAGATTCCTTATCTTTTCATGGCTTGATAGCTCATTACTTTTTATTGTTGTAAAACATTACATTGCATGGAAGTGCTACAATTTATCTATTCGCCTAGTGAAGGATATATTGGTTGTTTCCAAGTTATTCGCAATTATGAATGAAACTGCCATAAATATCCACAATTTTTGTGTAGTCTTAAGTTTTTAATTCATGTAGGTAAATACCTAGAATCATATGCCAAATGTATTTTTAGTTTTATAAAATACTGCCAAACTGTTTTCTAAAATGGCTGTACCATTTTGCATCTCCACCAGCCCATCAATGAATGAGAACTCCTATTTCTCTACATCCTTGCCAGCATCTGATATTGTCAGTGTTTTGGATTTTTGCCATTCTCACAAGTGTGTAAACGTATCTTATTCTTTTATCCTTCAGTTGTTTAAGTGACATATGATGTGCAGTGTTTTTTCATATGATAATCTGTAATCTCTATGTCATCTTTGGTGAGATGTTAGGTCAGATTTATTGTCCATGTTTTAATTGGGTTATCTGTTCTATTACTGTAGATATTTAAGAAATCTTGATATATTTTGGATGCCAGTCATTAATCAAATATGTGTTTTGCAAAGATTTTTCTCCCAGCTGGTGGTCTGTCTTTTAATTCTCTTTACAGCATCTTTTGCCAAGCAGCAATGATTAATTTTAATGAAGTCCATCTTATCAATATTTTCTTTCATGAGTCATATGTTTGGTAATCTGTCTAAAAATTCATCACTAAACCTAAAATCACTTACATTTTTCTCCTATGTCATCCTCTAAGATATTTACAGTTTTGTGGTTTACATTTAGGTCTATGATGTCCTTTGTGTTTATTTCTGTGAAAGCTATAATAGCTCCTTCTGTATTCGTTCTTTTTTTGCCTATGGATGTCTACTTGTTCCAGCATCTTTGGTTTAAAAGGCTGTTTTTTTTTCATTGAGTTGCTTTTGCTCCTTTGCCAAAGATCAATTGACTGTGTTTGTGCAGTTCTATTACTACGCTCTCGATTCCGTTCCATTGATTTATTTGTCTATTCTTTTGCCAGTATTATGCTGTCTTGATTGCTATAACTTTGTGGTAAGTCTTAAAGTCAGGTGATATCAGTCCTCCAACTTTGTTCTTCTCCTTCAACATCGTGCTGACTATTCTGTATTTTTTCTGTTTCTTTCCATATAAAATTTAGAATCAATTTATTGATAACTTGAAAATAATTGGCTGAGATTTAGATTGGGATTACATTGCATCTATAGACCTAATTGGGAAGAACCAACATCTTGACAATATTGACTCTTTCTATCCATGTACATGGGGTACCTCCATTTATGTAGATCTTGTCTGACTTCATTAATCAGAATTTTGTAGTTTTTCATATAGTTCTTGTGTATATTTTGTTAGATTTATACCTAGGTATTTCATTTCTCTAATGGTAATGTAAATGACATTTTGTTTTTTATTTCAAATTCCAAATGCTCATTGCTGGCATATAAGAAAGTGATTGACTATTATATATTAACCTGGTATCCTGCAGACTGAAAATAATATTTTATTAATTTAGTAATTTGTTGATTCTTTGAGATTTCCCACATAGACAATTATGCCATCTGCAAATGAAGTTTTACTTCTTCCTTCCTAATATTAATACCTTTTATTTCCTTTTCTTGTCTTATTGCTTTAGCTGGAATTTCCATTACAATATTGAAAACGAGTGATGAGCAGGGACATCCTCCTCACCATAGCAGGAAAGCTTCTAGTTAATTGTCATTAAGTGTGATATTAAGTGTAGATTTTTCTTAGCTATTCTTTACCAAGTTGAGAAAGTTCACCTCGATCCCTAGTTTGCTGAAAGTTTTTATCATTAATGGGTTGTCAAATGTTTTTTCTGCATCTGTTGTCATAATCGTGATTTTTATTCTTTGGCTTTGTGATGTGATGGATTACATTAATTGATTTTTGAATATTTAACTAGATTTTCATACACTAATAAATCACTTTTGGTCATGATGTATAATTCTTTTTATACATTGTTGGATTTGATTTGCTAATATTTTATTGAAGATTTTTGTATCTAGGTTTGATATTTGTTGTAGTTTTCTCTTGTGTTGTCTTTGTATGGTTCTGGTATTAAGGTAATACTGGACTTGTAAAATAAATTAGGAAATATTCCCTCCACTCCTATTTTCTGTAAGAGATTTTAAAGAATTGGTTTCTTTCTTAAATATTTGGTAGAATTCAATAGTAGACCCATCTTCATTTGCTGCTTTCTGTTTTGGAAGGTTATTTATTATTGATTTAATTTCTTTTATAGATGTAAGATATCATAATCAGTTCAGGCTACTACACAAATTACCACAGACTGAATGACTTAAACAACAAGCATTCATTTCTTGGTGTTTTGGAGGTTAAATATCCTAAATCAGGATGCCAGCATGGTTTGGTTCTTGGTGAGTGTCCTCTTCTTCATTTAGAGAGGGTGGTCTTCTTGCTTGTCCTCACATTGCAGAAAGAGAGCTGCCTAGCTCTCTGGCCTCTTGTTATAAGGGCACTAATTCCATTCATGAGAACTCCACCTTCATAATCTAACTGTTCCCAAAGGCCCCACCTCCACACCTCCAAAGACCCTCATACTGGGATTAGGTTCTGAATATATATATATAATATTTTGAAATATATATATATTATATTATTATTGTTATTATTTGAGACAGAATCTTGCTCTGTGGCCCCAGGCTGAAATGCAGAAGCTCCATCTCAGCTCACTGCAACCTTCACCTCATGGGCTCAAGAGATTCTCTCACGTCAGCCTCCTGAGTAGCTATGACTACAGGCACATGCCACTATGCCTGGCTAATTTTTGTGTTTTTAGTAGAGACAGAACTTCACCATATTTTCCAGGCTTGAACTCCTGAGTTCAAGCAATCCTCCCACCTCTGCCTCCAAAAGTGCTGGGATTACAGGCATAAGCCACTGCAACGAGCCTGAAAATATAAATTTTAAGGGCACAAAAATGTTCATTTCATTGCAAAGGTCTATTTAGACTATTAGTTTTTCTATGTGTAAGTTTTGGTGGATTGTATCTTAAGGAATTGTTCCATTTCATTTTGGTTATCAAATTTGTGGGCAGATAGAGTTGTTTGTAATATTCCCTTGTTAGCTTTTAAATGTCTATGGATTCAATAGAAATAGCCCCTCTTGGCCAGGCGTGGTGGCTCACGCCTGTAATCCCAGCACTTTGGGAGGCTGAGGTGGGCAGATCACAAGGTCAGGAGTTCGAGACCAGCCTGGCCAACATGGTGAAACCCCGTCTCTACTAACAATACAAAAATTAGCTGGGAGTGGTACCACATGCCTGTAATCCCAGCTACTAGGGAGGCTGAGGCAGGAGAATCTCTTGAACCTGGGAGGCAGAGGTTGCAGTGAGCCAAGATTGCACCACTGCGCTCCAGCCTGGGAGACAGGGTGAAACTCTGTCTTGGAAAAAAAAAAAAGAGAGAGAGAAATAGTCCCTCTTTCATTTCTGATATTCTGATTTGTTTCTTTTCTCTTTTTTCCTTAGTTAACCTAACTAGAGGTGTATCAGTTTTATTGATCTTTTGAAAGAACCATTCTATGGTTTCATTGATTTTTCTCCTTTGATTTCCTGTTTTCAATGTCTTGTATTCTACTTTAATTAATATTATTTTTTTCTGCTGCTTACTTTAGAGTTAGTTTGCTCTTTTTTTTCTAGTTTTCTTGGGTAGAAGCTTAGATGATTGAATTTTCTATCTTTCTTTTTTTCTAATATATGCATTCAATTATGTAAATTTTTGTCTAAGTACCAATGGTCTGTCTTTATGATTTATAGCTTTCTGTCCTTGATTTCTAGTTTGTATCCATTGTGGTCTGAGAGCATACTTTGTTTGCTTTCTATTCTTTTAAATTTATTAAGATGTGTTTTAGGACACGAAATGTGGTCTATCTTGGTGAATGTTCTGCGTGAGATTGAGAAGAATGGGTATTCTGCTGTTGTTAGATGAAGTAGTCCATAAACGTCAATTAGATTCAATTGATTGTGCTCTTTTCTTCACTGCTTTTCTGCCTGCTCTATAACTTTCAATTGCAGATTGAGCAGTGTTTAAGTCTGCAACTGTAGTAGTGGATTCATCTGTTTATCCTTGCAGTTCTTTGAGTTTTTGCCTCACGTATATTGCTAATCTATTGTTAAGTACATGCTTATTAAGGATTGTTTTGTTTTCTTGAGAATTGACTCCTTTATCATTATGTAGTGCCTCTCTTTATCCGTGATAACCTTCCTTGCTCTGATGTCTGTACTGTCTGAAACTAATATAGCTACTGCAACCTGCTTTTGATTTGTGTTAACAACGTAATGGACTGAATTGTGTGCCCCAAATTCAGAATGTGTCTGTATTTGGAGAGAGGGTCTTTAAGGATGTAATTAAGGTAAAATGAGGTCATTAGGGTGGCCCTAATCCAATATGACTGTTGTCTTTATAAAATAGGAAATTAGGACACAGGCACACACAGAGGCAAGATCATGTAACGATACAAAGAGAAGAAAGTGGCCATCTTCAAGCCAAGGAGAAAGGACTCAGAACAAACCAACCCTGCTGGCACTTTGATCTTGAACTTCCAGAATTGTGGGAAAATAAATTTCTGTTGTTTAAGCCACCCAGTCAATGTGGCTTTGTTATGATAGCCCCTGCGAACTAATACAGTATAGTAATGGTATTTCTTTCTTCATTCATTTACTTTTATCTATTTGTCTCTATAGCTGGGTGGGTTTTGTTGTTGTTGTTGTTGTTGTTCATTTGTTTGTTTTTGGACAACATAGAGTTTGGTGTAGTTTTATGCACTTAGTCTCTCTCTTTTTTTTGAGTGTATTTATACCATTGGCATTTAAAGTGATTATTGATATAGTTAGATCATTATCTATCATGTTTGTTACTGTGCTATTGTTTTCTACTTGTTGCCCCTGCTCTTTGTTTCTTTCTCTCTCTCTCTTTTTTTTGTCTTCTACTGTTTTTCTGTCTTTTCTGGTTTTAATTGAGCATTTAATGTGATTTTTTTTTCTTCTCTCTTACCATATCAATTATATTTTTAAAACTTTTTCTGAGTGGTTGCCATTGAGTTTAAATATATATTTTCAATTAATTTCAGTTTATTTTCAGAAGACACTCTACCACTTGGCAATACTATATTACCACAGATAGGACAAGTCCCTTGTAACTGATTATTCCAAATTCCTCCCTCTTATCTCTTATAACATTGGTGTCAGTCATTTCATTCATCCATGAGATAAAATCATCGAATACATTGTTGTTATTATTTTGAACCAGCTGCTATCTGCTATGTCAATTAAAAGTAAGAAAAATAAAAGATATCATTTTACCCTTATTTATTCCTTTTTTAAAGCTCTTCATTTCTCTATGTAGATCCAGGTTTCTGATCTATATCATTTTCCTTCTTTCTGAAGAACCTCTTTTAAAGAAGCGTCTACCAGCACAAACATCCTCAATTGTCATTTTTCCTGATAAAGACTTCACTTTTGAAAAACAATTTTTTCTAGGTGGGTGGGTTTTTCCTTTTAACAGTTTAAATATTTTCTACAGTATCTATTTTGCTTGCATGGTTGTAGAGAGAAGTCTGATATCATTATTTTTACTTCTCTCTGGGTAGGCTCACCCACTCTCCACCCCAACCCAGCTTCTTTCAAGATTTTCTCTGTGTTTTTGATTTTCTGCAGTTTGAATATGGTTTGCCTAGATTTCATTTTTTATTTTGTTTTGTATTTATCCTACTTGGTGTTCTCCGAGATTCTTAGATTGGAGGTTTGGTGTCTGTTATTAGTTTTGGGAAATTCTCAGTCATTATTGCTTCAAGTATTTTTTTCTGTTCTTTTCTCTCCCTCCTTCTTGAATTCTCATTATAAATATGTTACAACTTTTGTAATTGTCCCACATTTCTTTGATACTCTATTTCATTCATTTTCTTCTTTTTAAATTTCTTTTTTGATGTTTCCATTGACTTTTTTTTCAAGCTTACTGAGTTTTTGCTTGCCTCTATTCAATCTATTGATGAGCTTATCAAAGGTAGACTTCATTTCTGTCACTGTTTTTGATTTCTAGCACTCTTCAGATTTTTTTCTTAGTTTCTGTATTTCTGCTTACATTACCCATCTGTTCTTACATGCTATCTGCTTTATCCATTAGAGTCCTTATTAATCATAGTTGTTTTAAATTCATAATCTGATAATTCTAAAATCTCAACCATATCTGAGTCTGATTCTGATGCTTGCCCTGTCTCTTAAATTTTGTTTATCTTTTAGTATGCCTTTCAATTTTTGTTGAAAGTAGGACATTAGATACTGGGTAAAAATAAATGAGGTAAATAGGTCTTTAGTGTGGGTTTTTTTGGTCTGTCTGGCTAGGAATTAGGCCGTGTTTACTAGTTTCCTTTTCTGTAGGTGCCATAGGCTAAAATATCCTCAGGTGTCCGTGTTTCTATCACCTCAGTTGTCTTCATGTTTCCCTAGAAACCAAAGTAGTAATGAGTACAGGAGGCTGCAGAGCAGAGAGTACAGGGATGTCCTTTCTTATAGTCAGTCACTGCTGGGAAGTGATAGGCAGCTGTGACTTCACTTGCGCATTGGAGAAGCAAAAAAGGTTGCCTTATTGTCCTAGGTTGGTGGCAGGCTTGCTTTTGCTCCCACTTGGGAGTGTTCTTGGTGAGGGTGGAATGGTTTCTCAGCAACAGGGAGCTAGATGAAGGAGTCTTAAGAAGCTGATGTTCAGGAGTGGCCACAGGACCCAGTAAACTCACTTTTACATCTGGTGTCTGTGGTGTTGAAAAGGCATTTGAGTTTTCAATGACGTATAGGAGGTCAATGTTCTCTTGCTCCACCATCATGAACTGACTCCAATACTCCAGGGGCAAAGAAAGCAGGTGCTCGATCACCTTGGGTTGATGCTTGATGTCTGTAACATTGTCGCTGGGTCCGTATGGTGCATAGCATGGGCTACTATTGTAGGGCCAAAGACTTTAACCAGATTGGCAACATCTGGTTCCCTAGAAATTTCTTAAGTAAGGCCTGAGACGTGAACATTTTCAGTTGTGCTCCCCTGTTAATATACAAGAGCCCTATTGCTGTGGTGGTAAGGTTGGGTGAGGGGCAGCACTGTCCTGTCCTGTAATTAGGACTCAGTTTTTTACTGAACCTGTGCCCTTGGGCTGTAACTTTGCAGGTACCTTCCCTGCTTAGGTGAAACAGGAAGGCTAGAGTGGGCTGAAATTGAGCCTTTCTCTTCTTCGAGGTTGGGTAGGCACTGGCAGAATATTTTCCCTTGAGGGTAGGTCTTGCTGAGAACAGAAAGCTCTGGTGTTTTTCGAAAGAGCTACTCTCTCACTCTCCACCCACTCACACATTGGAAGCTATAGGCGATTTTTCTCTGATCTTCTCTGTGAGAACCTGGTAGGGCTCCTGAAGGTAGAACTCCGAAAAGTGTGGGGGCCTCCTAGGAAGGCCCCACTGGGAGATTTTAATTCTCAAACCTGTCCAAACTGAGTCTCCAGCAATTCATAAATTACAGCTTTAGATTTCAACTCCAGTACTAGTTCCAGCAGAGATTTCTGCTCCAGGGAATTGGATTTCTGTGTCTGCTTATCTGTCTCTCCAGTTTTTGGGGGGTGTCCATTTGTCTCAAGACCTCAATTCTCTCATGGACCTAAGAAGAGCTGTTGATTTTTAATTTATTCAGCTTTCTATTTGTTTTTAGAATGCAGTAGTGACTTCTGAACTCCTATATGCTGGCCAAAAAAAGAAAATCAGTTTTATTTTGATTTTTGTTGAATGAACATTCTTCTTTAAAAGTAATCTAAAGGTGAGTTTTGTAAGCATTTTGAAAATTTGCATATTTCAAGAGGATGATAAGTTTCCAATAAAGGGATTTGTATGCAACTGATGAGTGATAACCAGATAATAATGTTTGCAACTGACAGTCCATTAGCTCAAAATGTGTTTTGTATTGTCAGCTACATTTGAAGAAAGTTTCGGTTAATAAAGTTTCAGAAATTAGCACATTGGTATGCTGAATATTATTGTGTAACATAGACATTCTTGTGCATTAAACAGTATGTCCTCATCAAATTACATTATTTGCTTTTGTCCCTAATTCATAATGGAAAAGTAGCTATGTCTTGGAAGCAACTATCATTCTTCCAAAATTGAAACAACTTCATATTTTAAAATACCATGAATTTTGTATATCCTGATGTAGCATGTTGTGGGATTAGTCATTGCATCACAGAATTTTAGAATTTGAAGAGATCTTGTGTAATTTTGTTTTCATATTTTACAGATCATGTCTACAGAAGGTAAGTGTCTTATTTAGGGTCAGAAGCTAGTATGTGGGATAATTATATTAGGATAGCTTAAAATGTGACTATCAGTCTTGGTCTTAATACAGATTTAGCTGAACAATGAGAATATGTGGACACAGGGAAGGGAACAACACACACAGGGTTGGGGAATGGAGGAGACATCAGGATAAATAGCTAACGGATCTGGCGCTTAATACCTACGTGATGAGTTGATAGGTAAGGCAAACCACCATGTCACATGTTTATCTATGTAACAAACCTGCACATCCTACACGTGTCCCAGAACTTAAAATAAAATAAAATACAAATGTAAAAAATGGGACAGATTTAGCCCATCTTGTTCTTATTTACTTCATCAGGGGATTATCCTATAGTGGAATTTAGAATTATGAGCTTGAAACTCTGAAGGATCTCAAAGCAATATCTGACTCACCACAAAACAGCTAAATTCTATGCCTAGAATCCTAGTTTAATTTTTTTATTTGCTTATATAACAATTATTTGAAAATTGACTCCAAGTATGTCAAGTTTATTTTAAAAAGTTTAATTCAAACACATTGGTCCCAATTGATGTGACTTAACAGGAGCTTATTTAAGAAAACAAGTCAGGACATTTGTAAATTCCAAAGTAGAATATTTGACTATGATTTGGTCCTATTCAATGAGGATGCTACTTAGTGACGATGTAACCATGGTTAATTTACTTAACCTCTTTGTGCCTCAATTTTCTTGCTTGTAAAGTGGGATGTGGATAATAGTTTCTTTCTCATAGGGTTATTTTGAGGATTAAATACATTTAATGTATAAATTGCTTAGAACAATGTCAGACAGTAATTTCCTAATTAATATTAGTTACTATAATTAAAGAGAACAGATACTCAGACTCTTAGGATTTGCATTTTCAGACCTCCTCTATTTATAACCCTTTGTAAAACCATCCTGGACAGATGATTGGCCATTTCTATATTACCTCTAAAATAGTTCCTTTCACTCTACTAATTTCATATCAATATGTTTGCATGTGTGTGGAGCGGGGCAGGCAGTGGTGGAGAGGCAGGAATGCGTCCAATGAATTTCAATAATTGACTCTTTTGTCACACGGTAGCAAAGCCTAGTCTTAAAATTTATTGTGCATACATCTCTAGTGAGTGAAGTAGCACAATCCCCACATCCCAGTTCTCCTAAAGCTCTGATGCTCTTCTCATCCTTTCTGTTATCTTCTTCTTAGGTAATTTTAAGTAAGCCTCTGTAATTGCAGCAGTCACTGAACTGTGCGTATGTGGGGTGTGTGTGTGTGTGTGTGTGTGTGCGTGCATGTGTGCATGTGTGTACGTGTGTATTCAGGATCATTTCTAGATGCATGAGAGGTTATTAGATGGCAAGCATGCAAGGATCATGTGCAGTACCTGAATCATAATGTGTGAAGCTGGCTGTTCCCTGAACTCTCATAATGTGTATAACGTTAAGCTGTGCAGAATGAAGATGGGGGCATGACTGTTTATAAAATGTGAATATAGAGAGTTCTCATGAATTCCTGGCCCCATCTACCCAGCGATTTTGAGGATAGTTACTTTTATAATTGTTTTGGGTTTCCTTTAAATTCTTGGCAAAATCTCTGTTTTTAGTCACTATTTCTTGAATTGATTTTGTAGAATAATTTAGTTTTCCTTCCGTCTACTATTCCTACCTGTATTGTAACTATAGGGTTTTTAAGTGTTTTTGACAGATTCAGTGGAAACTGTTTTTTAAAAAAACCTGGGATTCCAGGCAATTTTATTGTATATTCAGACACTCATTATGTTCTTCATTCATTTTTTACATTTGCAGGTAGGTGAAATTCAGCCTTCATTTGAAGACAACAAATTCCGGTTATGTTTGGTGGGAATGGAAATGGATCTGAGTAGCTTTTTGTAAAGGCAGCAGTAAGAGAGTAAACTGTGATTTTGTTGAGTGAAACCAAAAAGGTTTCTTTTAGTGTAAACTATGCCTCCTTTTGGAAACCTTAGTGCTGTGGCAATGTAGATAACACAGATGTGAGTAGATCACACCCTAGTTTATTTCAAGATGTGATCTAGATTCAGGCTTAATGGACTGCTAATATACACTCAAAGTGTCTAGAGGCAAGCATTCTCCAGAGACCTCCAGAGATCTGAGGAAACTTGTCCTCCTGGTCAATGAATGGGGGGAACACCAATACCTTTGTTTAGAATACAGTTTTAGCCATTTTTACATGTCACCCTATCAGTTAGCAATTGAATTTAGAGACAGATGTTGAAAGTGGCTTTATGGTTCTCAAGGGTAGTGGCTTTGAAAATACACTTCAAATACAATCATAATTTGCACGTCTGTAACCTAATGCTACAGAGTGGAACAGTAAACATGCCTCTGACTCAACGGTGGTTTCCTAAACTTTGTGGAGATTTTATTCTTTCATTGGCTACCATTTAAAACGTACTTTGAAGGTGAATGATGCCATTCAAGTATTTTATATGGCCCAACTAATATTTTACAGGAAAGCAAAATAGGCAATGCTCTCCAGCATTCACAATTACTTGGAAACAGGCTGGGCATGGTGGCTCATGCCTGTAATCCCAACATTTTGGGAGGTTGAGGTGGGCGGGTCACTTGAAGTCAGGAGTTCGAGACGGGCCTGGCCAATATGGTGAAACCCCATCTCTAGTGAAAACACAAAAATTAGCTAGGCATGGTGGTGGGTGCCTGGAATCCCAGCTACTCGGGAGGCTGAGGCAGGAGAATTGTTTGAACCCGGGAAGTGGAGGTTGCAGTGAGCCAGGATTGCACCATTGCACTCCAGCCTGGGTGTTGCAGTGAGACTCCGTCTCAAAAAAACAAAAAACAAACAACAAAACAAAACAAAGCAATTACTCAGAAACTGTGAAATATCGGTGATATGTTAGGATTACAAGTTACATTAATGTTACAAAGGTAGGCACAAACAAAAATTATGTTGTTTTTATAACTTTATTTTTTTTCTTTATTTACTTATTTTTTATGAGAACCTACTATTGATTTTTTAAATATATATACTTTAAATTCTGGGATACATGTGCAGAACGTGCAGGTTTGTTACATAGATATACACGTGCCATGGTGGTTTGCTGCACCCATCAACCGGTCATCTACATTAGGTATTTCTCCTAATGCTATCACTCCCCTACCCACCCACCCCCCAACAGACTCTGCTGTGTGATGTTCCCCTCCCTGTGTCCATGTGTTCTCATTGTTCAACTCCCACTAATGAGTGAGAACATGTGGCATTTGGTTTTCTGTCCTTGTGTTAGTTTGCTGAGAATGATGGTACTGTAATCATCTTGCTGCATGCCTGGTACATAAATACATGGTAGGGACTTACCTATGAATTTGTTCAATTAAAATGTAAAATAATTAATGGACTTGAGAGCAGGTACCCTGGTCGTATATGGCTTTTTTATCTGCCTTTGCTCTTAGCTTAGTGTGAAGCACAGAATTTTTGTTCAGTAAGTGGTGTGGGTGGAGAAGAACTGATAGAAACCCACTGAGATAAGAGGCTGTAATCATGGGTAAAACACACCTGTTCATGTGTTGTAACTTCATTTGCCAGCCTGCTTTTAAGCCTGAGCATTCAGTCTGAACATTTCCAAGGTGCACATTCCGAAAAACTAAGGGTGTTTTTGGAAGCTGTTCTAGTAAAAAAATATATTTTTCTGCCTTTTTCCCTATGCTTATATGAACAATTGCTAAATATATTTTGATAGGCTGTATTTTGATAGAGAATATTGAGTAATTTCTGTTTACTTTCCCATTGAAATATTGTGAAGTAATCTCTGACTATATGTACTCTAGAATACATAGTTTATTTTATTCTCATGTTTATATTAGAGAATAATGAATGCCTTGACATTCTTACTTGCACCAAATTGTCCTTATTGTCCACCTCTATTTAAAAATGTATTTTTCTTTCTTAAAATACAATTGGGATTAAAATTACATTAAATTGTTCAGGGACATAGTATTCAGTTGAAATGAATACTTAAAAATTTACAAATTAGAATTAGAGGCGGGATTAATCAACTTTCTTTTGTACCTTCCAATTGAGCTGAATCAATTGAACACCTCTGTGTACTTTTTAACTGGTAGATGGCTTCTTATCTCATTGAATCTTCAACTAAGTACTTCAAAAATTTTTATTTGAGTGCGAAATCATTTGGAATTTGACAGAACCAAATTAAAACAGCTTAACTATTGGTTTAAAACTTACTGTAAAACTGTACTTACCAGAGATAACATAAATTTGAGTATAAACAAATAAAAAGAAGAGATTAAAAATAGAAATAGTGATATGAATTCGAGCAAAGGAAATATAAGTAGAAAAATTAGGTGACGCTTTGGTGAGATTCTTACACAGAATTTGTATTGTTAAGCCCTACATTTTATTTATTGATGGCTCAAAAATTATCTATAATTTCTCTAACATTCATCAAAAGAGGGAAAGTCTGTTGTCCATAGGATAAAATGAAGACAGAACATGTGTCTTTCTGGTATCTCCAAGAGAAATTTGGCTAATGGCTCCTCTAGAACAGGAATTTTTAAATTTTGATGACCAATATCCTCAAGAGGTTCTTCTAATGTATATTGTAGAGCATTCGGTTTTGTACGACGCACGTGCACTATGGCGCCCATCCATGGAATTCTGTGGGACCTATTTGGGGTTGCCCTAGAAGCATGTTGGTATTTTACAACTGGGTCTCTGGTGAGGGTTCAGCCCTTACCCGAGTATTTGTCTATTTTCAAGGTGTAACTATTTCCACAAAAGCTAATTTTAACGTCACTGAAGGCAGAGCTGGAAAGAGATACACACAATGGGCTCTCCATAGACCATGAGAGCCAGCTCCAGCATACTACCATGTCCCCAGTCACAGCTCTCCAAAACCCTGCTTCATACAACACTGGATCTAGATGTTCAGGAATGGATCGTTTACTCATTACAGTGATTGAAGCAAGCTCCATCAGTAGAAACAGATGGAGCCAAACAGCTTTGTTTTGGCTGTTGTTACTGCTTGGAATGAAGTTATTCCTTATTACTGATTAAGAATAGAGCCAAATGATTTCACAGTCAGGTGAACCAGAGATAGATTGGATAGTCATAAATAAAACTGAAAACCTGAAAATAAATCTTCCTGAAAAGATTTTGCCTTACCTCTGTACTGATGAAAATATATGATAGCTAACATTGTATTTGAACATGTGATACATACTGGACGCTATTTTTAATGCTTTACATGTATTAGCTTGTTCCAGTCCTATTAAAATCCCAAGAAGTGAGTATTTAAGCTAGAAACTTATGCAGCTGGGATTTAAATGTGAGTTTCCTGGTTCCATAGTCTACCATTTTCAATTTTTGTAAACATATTCTATATTTGCTATTGAATATTTGTTGAATAAAGCAAAGGACACCGCATATTGAAATAAGCTACCCCTTCAAATGAACTTACTAGATTTTCCTTTCTCCCATGGACCCCAGGAACAGGTGTGGTATGTGGGCTTGTTGGAACAGATGGAATTGCTTCTCATCTCCAGCACTGGCTTGAAAAGTCCAGAGGTCAAGTGCAGGCTTTGTCCAGCCATGGATTATCTATGTGGCAAAGGCCGAGGGACTTTTCTTCCAGGTATTGTGTTTTGGAGAATAGGGTGATTCATCTCTACTTCTCAGGACTCTTACGAAAAATCATGGAATTTGTTTTGGATTCTCAAGTAGACACAGGGTGTTTTATCTGTGTTTGAGGTCATTGTCTGGTCCTTTGACTTAAGTATTATTAGGCCCTCACAGCGCCTGTAGTACCTTCTCAGCACTGCTGTTAATTTACTGTAGTCCCTGGCTATCTCTCTTTTGTTCCATTACTACAAGGTTTGGCTGTTTGCCATCAGGCAGCCAGGGTAAGGTTCTACTCTTGCCCTAGGTATGTAGAAAATACTCCGAGTCCAAATCATGTTTAAGACCCATGGAAAGGACAGATATGAGGCCCTGTGAAAGGGATGTAGCTGGACTACAAAGGCTAAGACACGGGTGCAACCTCACTGAAAGGAAAACAGAAATGATGACTTCCATGTCTCTCCAGAGATGGTCTGACTCATCATCTCAGATTCACTCCTCTTTAGACCTCTTAAGACTTTTGCTTTGGCTTGACTCTTCGGGTGGAAAAATGATAGACAAAACTCAGTGTGGTATATATTATTTGCTAGCCACTGTCCTCAGTACTCTACACATTTTAATTAAAACTCTAATAGTGTTTTCATTTTTCAGGTGAGGAAACTGGGGCACAGAAAGACAAGGAAACTCATTTAAGCTTACACAGTTCTAAAGTGCTTGAGCCGGGTTTCACACTGATACAACCTAGCCACGGGGGCCACACCCTTAGCCACTAGAGCTGTGCTGTCCAGTAGAACTCATGGAGATGATGCAAACGTTCTAAATCTCTGTTGTACAATACCAGAGCCTTAGCCACAAGTGACTGTTGAGCACCTGGATTGTGAACAGCACAACTGAGCAAAGGCATTTACATTTCATCTAATTTTAGTTTATTCAAATTGAAATAGCCACATGTGACTAGTGTCTACCTTCTCAGACAGCTCAGCCCTAGACTATACTGCCCTCTAGGAAAAGTCAAGGTATAGAGCGGGCCAGGAAGAAAAGCTAAGGACATGTAATTGAACAAATTTCTATCACCCAGTGATGAGTGCTGTCAGCATTTCTCAGGACTGTAAAAAAAAGATGTTTTTTAAACCAACTGGGTTAACATTTCTAACTCAATTTTAATAGTTCCCATGGTAGTTATTTTATTTTATTTTTTGATATGGAGTTTTGCTCTTGTTGCCCAGGCTGGAGTGCAATGGCACGATCTCGGCTCATCACAACCCCCACCTCCCGGGTTCAAGCAATTCTCCTGCCACAGCCTCCGAAGTAGCTGGGACTACAGGCATGTGCCACCATGCCTGGCTAATTTTGTATTTTTAGTAGAGACGGGGTTTCTCCATGTTGGTCAGGCTGGTCTCGATCCCGACCTTAGGTGATCCGCCCACCTCGGCCTCCCAAAGTGCTGGAATTGCAGGCATGAGCCACCACGCCCGACCTCCATGGTAGTTTTTATATACATTATAAGTCTGCCATGTGTCCTGCAGAACTCAAAGTTGTGTAATGTGTCATAATAAACAAAGCAATAATACTATATTAACTAAAAATAATGACATGCAAATATCAATTAAATCCCTGCCATACACTGCTTTACAGGCAATTGGCTACTCTTTTTGTGGCTAGAAAGTGCATTCTTCCTAATTCTTTGTACTACATATCTTAAAATGGATACAGTTTAGGTCTCTGCAAATGCTATTTCTGGAGTCATTTTCACATCTATTACACAAATTACTTTCCCTTAGACTACTTCTCTGTGGAAAATTGTCATGATACAGCCGAGGTTCCAACACAGTGTATTTATAGGTTTTTCAGCTTCAAAAACTATCAAATTCTTGGAACAGTTTGATATAGAATAAAATTTCCCTGCCCTTTGATTTCTTTATTTGTTTTATAAAATTTAGGATTTTAGATATGTAGAATGCATGCTCTATTCTTGAATCAAAGTAGAACATTCCCATTATTTAACTTTTAAGGCAAGGGGATTTCTGTTTTTCTTTTCTTTTTCTCTCCTTTTTTTTTTTTTAAAACAGGGTCTCGTTCTGTCGCCCACACTGGAGAGCAGTAGTGTGATCTTGGCTCACTGCAGCCTCTACCCACTGGGGTCAAGCAATCCCAAGTAGCCAGGACCACAGTCATGCGCCACCATGCCTAGCAAATTTTTATATTTTTAGTGGAAATGGGGTTTTGCCATGTTGCTCAGGCTGGTCTTGATCTGCGGGGCTCAAGGGATCCTCCCATCTCAGCCTCCCAAAGTGCTGAGATTACAGGCCCAAGTTCCCATGCCCCCACCGGATTTCTGCTTTCTTTGGGCATTGTAATACACCAGGACTGGACTCATTGGTGGACAGGATGGCTCATTATCTATTTTATTATATGATTTTGTGGGCTCTGGGACAAAATGTGTTACAAAAATTTTCAGGAAAGAGGTACACAAAAATATCTCTGGAATGAGTGAATGGATTAATGCTTTCTAATATTCCTAGTTACATGTTGCTTAAATGGAAGAATTTAAAATTTTTTCTTACAACAATCCTTACCCTAAGAAGGTGGAGGTACTGTAGCCTCCGCTCCTTGTTACAATGGGCAACTGGGAAAATAACTGAATAATATGTTAATTCCATTCCTTTGGGGACATCCATTCTGAGATCACTACCTTAAGCTACAATCCATCATGGAAGTCCATTATGCAGCTTAGAACTCCACTAGAATCCTTGGACATCTAGCTTTGAAGTGTACATAGAAACGAACTTCTCCTAGCTTCCTAAGGAATATAGTATCTTAACTTGAATATTTCAAACATAAAAGAATGTTCTCAAAAGTCAAAGACTCTCAAGAGTCAAACAGATTTTTGACTCTTGAAAAGGAGAGTTTAGTTACTTGTCTCTGAGGTATTTGTTTTAGTTACTTCTCTCTGAGATATTTGGTCACCTGGGCCTTGTAATATCACTGTATTAGTCAGGGTTCTGCAGGGAAAGAGAATCAGCAGAACGTGTGTCTGTGTGGAAGGAGATTTATCATAAGGAATTGACTCACATGATTATGGAGGCTGGTGAGTCCAAAGTCTGCAGCATGGCTGCCAGCAGGCTGCAAGCCCAGGAGAGCCAATGGTGCAGGTAAAGTTGGAAGGTAGACTGCTGGAGAATTCCCTCTTGTTCAGAGAGGCTGGTCTTTTTTTTTTTTCTATTCAGGCCTTCAAGTGATTGAATGGGGCCCACCTCATTATGCAGGGCAATCTGCTTATGAAAAGTTTACCAATTTAAGTCTTATCTCATTCACAAACACGCTCCGCATTAACCAATACCATTAACTACCTAGGTAATATAAATGTGAAGAGGCCTTGACTTGTATAAAGCTATATAATTCTGGGATAAATCCAGATATTTTTTCAGAAAATTGTTGCAATTCATTCATATTTCTTATTAGCTATTACTTATTAACTGTGCATATTCTAGTTGCTTTAAATGCCTAAAGCCTCATTGCTTCAACAGCCTTTCAAGGTAGATGGTATTCCCCTCATTTTTAGTTAAGGACACTGAAGCCTCAAGAGATTATTTGGCCGTCAGAGGTAATGAGGATGGAATCCAGAAATTTCGGACTTGTAGGCCAGTGCTTGTCCAACTCTATCCTCTCTCTTTCCTTTTCTGTCTGTTCATGGCCTAATCATATGGACATCATGGGAATCAATATCTATTTTTATTGTTTTATCTCCATCTTCACTTCTATATCCACAGATTTAAAAAATCATAATGTATGGTTCTTCCACCCATTTTTCCTACTAAAAATAGTATTTTCACATGAAATACTATTTATAAAGAAAAATGGCTTGTTACAGGGTCAGTTGGGCAGATAAGCATCTTGAGAAGGTGACATTTTTCATTCCAGGGGGAGTTCAGTAGGCAGGATGATAGATGAAGCTTTCCAATTATTTATTGACGTGTTGTATTTAAGAGTAGTAATTTCTAGGTTGCAGAGATGAAATCCCCTTTCCTAGTGGTCACTTGGAATGGGTGGCATTCGGTATAACAGAAGCCTGAAATAACCAAAAAGGCTTTCTAAATATTCATGGGAGAGAAAAAAAAGTCTTACAAATACTATATTTTAATATTTAGTATTATCTCTGCTACTGTAAGTATTTTTAGTTTCAGAGCTCTACTTTCTTACTCAACTAAATATTTTTGATAATTCAGAAATTAACATTGTTGAAATTATGGCTGATAATTTCTGCAGGAATAATAGAATTCTTGCTATTAATCATTTAAGGTGACAAGAAATATCATGACATTTAGAACTATTGTGTGTCATTTAAAAATACTTTCATGAAAATAATACATTTCTCTAAATGTAAGTGAGGACTTTGCCCCCTCGTTTCCCCTGCCAGCACACTCAGGCACAGCAAAAAATAGCACTGCCCAATCTGTTGACTGCAGCAGATTGTCCTAGGTTCTTTTGAGAGTAAAGTTAAATGTAAAAACTCCCCCAAAGCTACTTTTTTCCACTTTTGAAGCACGTTTCAATAACCAGACATCATCTTGCAATTCCTTTCCTGGAAAGTCATGGTTAAACCTGGAATATTTAAATTTTGTTGAAAGTTGGAAATAATTCACAAGTATTATATTCTTATTTTCACATTTCAAAATTATATCTAGTTGTATAGAACATATTATGTGCTTGGAATGTCTTGTCTTAGGAATCAATGGCACTTTTGTAATTATTTTAATTAATAAAGCCATTAAAATAATGTTAAAAAATTGAATAAAAATAAACATCTATTATGTCTCATTGAGACTCTGTTAGACCCATAGCTAATAAAGTTTTATTTATTCTTTTCTAATGATGTAACTACACATCTGCATTTGGATGGGCCATAGAGTTCTTAAAATATCACAATACAGTAGAAAGAAATATATTAACTTTGTCAAAGTGTATATAATTTTGTTTCCCTTTATATTCATTGCAAAATGAATTGCTTTCTTAATGGAGAACTTTGTGTGCTTTTAGGATTTTTTGAGGGTGTCCTTACTTTATTTTCTTTACAAAAATGTTTGTGATCCATTGGTGTTTATACATTGTCTGATTACTAAGAACTTTATCTTTCTTCACTCATGAACTTGTAAAATTTATTGAAAATATGTGGTGAGAACTCATAAGGCTACAGTGTTTATTTTCTATTTGGTTTCATGAATTGTCATCCAAACAACTTAGCGCAGATATCAGACCATTTTTAAACAAGCTGTTGGCAATACCATCTATTCAAGGAATGTACTAAATGTGAAGAATGAACAAGACTGTAAAGCCTGTCGGTTCAGCTTTATCTTTTTCATGAGTTTAAAATCAAACTTCTGAGGACTCTGAAAGTATCAGCCAAAGACAACCTCATTTATTTACTGGTTTGAAGGAATCTTTACTAAAGTTAGCTCTTGATAAGAAGATGCAAGGAGTATTAGCTATGGTTCAGCTTAACAGCCCTTGATTATTTAGTTTCTTAGATAAAAAATCAAACAAACTCATATTTGTTTTACATAAAATATGTGCCAAACACAGTTAACGATGATTTTAAGATGTAATGTAAAATTTATATTACTTTGACTTTTGGCCAGGTGTTGTGGTTAAGGTCTGTAATCCTAGCACTTTGGGAGGCTGAGGCAGGAGGATCACTTGTGGTTAAGAGTTCAAAGCCAGGAGTTCAAGACTAGCCTGGGCAACACAGCCATGAGACCCTGTCTCTACCACCACCACCAATAACAACAACAAAAATAAACAAACTTGACTTTCAGTGAAAAAACTTTCCCAATTGTTAAAAAAGGATATACATATTTTCATTGCAAACAAATGAGAAATTACATAAAAACATAAAAAGAACATTAAAATTACTTTTTATCACACTACCCATGGATAACTCCTTTTGATATTTCTGAGTATTTCTTTTAAAAATATTTTGTGAATGTTTAAGTTAGCTACTCATTTTAGGAGCTTTTTTTGATTTCTTAGTTGCATGGAAGGGAATTCAACTGTGGGAAAAGAGATACCCAAATCTACCTCATCCCTCCACCACATCCCCCCAACACACACACACACACTTACCACCAAATGCAGCCTTGTTGGTAGAATAAGAAAAGTATCTCATCTTTATCAGGAAATTATTGCTTGTTTTCAAGGATCTATGGCATTTTAATGATTGTTCTTTGCCCAATCTAGTAACAATTGATAGTAAGTTAGTATTAACATTGTTATTTTACTGCGTAGGGGCATGAGTCCATAGCATAACTTTGTGGCCAGTGTTTCAGGATTCCTGCAAAAGGAAAAGACAGAATCACAATTATAATTCTTCTCACTTCCAGTTAGCATTTTCTGATTTCTTATGTGGTTGTATTAACCCATATGATATATTTGTGTTTTTGAGTTACAATAATGAATTATATAAAGTTTGATGGATTGATCATAATTTTAGAGTTCAAATATTCAAAAGTCAAACAATGTAAAGGAGGTAGAATCAGATGTGGCATCTTAGTTTGGACTGCTGTAACACAATACAATAGACTGTGGGGCTTAAACAACAAACCTTTATTTCTCAGAGTTCTGGGTGCTGGGGGTCCAAAATCAGGGTGTGAGCATGGTCAGGTTCTCGGCGAGGACCCTCCTCCTGGCCCACAGATGGCCATCTTCTCATTGTATTCTTCTATGAAGGAAAGAAAAATCATTTCTCTCATGTCTTTTCTTATGGAAACTAATTCTATTTATGAGAGCTCCACCCTCATGACCTAATTACCTCCCAAAGGTCTCACCTCTTAATACCATCACTTTGAGGGTTAAGATTTCAACATGTGAACTTTCAGGGGGACACATCCTGTCTATAACATGAGGGTATCATAATATTGGAGCAAAAATCACAAAAACATGTCCTCTCTGTAGCACTTATTAAGCTGCAAGTATTATCTTCAGGTGTCCTCTGCATTTACTAACTCTGAAATGGGATGTGTTTGGAAAACACACTGCTATTGCTATTGCTATTGCTAGGTGCTATGTTGGCATATAGTGTTGCATAGAAAAAGAGTAGGGCTTTGTTCCTTCATTCATCTCTTTATTCATATATGAATGCACGCATACATTCACTAATTATCAAGTGCCTACTGTGTTCTAGGTATTTTACTAAAAAATCTAGAATATGATGAGAAAATTGAGAATACAATATTTTCATATTTTCTCTGAAAAAAGTAGTGAGGAGAGAACATAATGTACTTGAAAAATATACTCAGCCCTCAGTAGTAATATTGATTGTGCAATTAAATTGTCGGGTGTCTTTGGTTAAATTAATTGTGTTTTTTTATTTTAGCTGAGTGATTATAGTTCCTGCTCTATTAGCCATTCATCTGGAGAAACAAATGAGGTAATGAATGCAAGAACATTTGCAGAATACATATTACAACACAAATGCTCATTATTATCAGGAATAATTTGAAAATGCATGTGGGATTTATGATGTGCTTTTATAATATTTTATCTTGAAGACATCATTATTTTTGAGTTCTTCAGACTTAAGAAATATTATTCTTAAGAATATTACACTTAATAAATATTATTCTTAAGAATATTAGACTTAAATATTATTCTTAAGAATATTATACTTAAGAAATATTATACTTAATATTGTACTTAAGAAATATTATTAAGATAGTGTCTTTGAATGACTTTCTTCAGTCGAAGTTTTCCCTCTAGTGGTTGCTGTGGAAATCACATGAAGATTTTCTAATGCTAAATGTTCAAATGGAAAATAAACACATAAGAATTGAAAAACGAATAGCCAGAATTATTGAGGAAATTCGAGCTAGTGTTGTTTTTTTTTTAAAGACTCTGCAGTTAGATTTTAAAATTATATAACAGCACTCCATTTCTGAAAATTAGAAAGAAAATTATTTGGTCCTTTTATGGCATCACATGGATTTTAATGAAGATGATGATTAATATATCTAGGCTTGAAGAAAGCAATAGGAAAGCCACACACACTTCATTTCATCCTATAAATGAAGCATTTTCAAATGCAGGCTCTTAAATGATTTTGCTTTCTTTTTTGATCTGGTTTCCAGTACAGCAGTAATCTCCAGTTTTGGCTTCCTCTCAGGAAGTTGAGCAGAAGTTGTGCGTGAATAAGCATATTTTGGTTTTTCTTAAAGGCACCTTTCTTACAAATCACTCCCCAAATCAGAAACACTGAAATTTGATGGTAGGATAAAGGCATTTTAAAAATCCAAGCCCCAGAATGCTCTACCAGGCCCCGATTGTCTGTCCTCTGCCCACCTCTGTAGCCTGGCATCGTCCTGCCCTGCCCTTGCCCACAGTGCTTGGGCTGCTGCCATCTTTATCCCTCGGACACTCCACAGCTGTGCTTGCGGTTCCCTGTTCTTGACATGCTCTGCCTCACATCGCTGGCTTCTATGGGCCACCTGCCTCAAAAACGTCTTCCCTGACCCACCTAGAAAAGTAGGCTTTGACAGTTCATCTTCATCACATCACCCATTTATTCACTCCAGAACTCTTACCATCATCTAAATAGTGTAATTTATTTTCTACTAGTTTTTGTCTGTCTCCCTTAGAAGAATGGAAGCTACACGACACAGAGATTTATGCATCTTTTCATGATTGTGACCTAGACCCTAGAACAGTGCTTCACACAAGGCAGGTGCTTGATATTGGTTGGCACAATGAATAAATGAATGGAAGATGATAGTAACATTAACTAATTGGTGTTATTTGTTTAAAAATTTTCCTGAAACACTCAGTTGTTTTTGGTGCCTTGTCTTAGTTGATACTCAATTTGTAATCTTTGAAATAATTTAACTTCCTCATTAACTTTACATTCAAATGAAGTTTAATTTTTTTAATTTTTATAAATTTATAGATTTTTTATAGATTTAGGGGGTACAAGTACTGTTTTGTTATGTGGATATACTGCATAGTGGTGAAGTCTGGGCTTCTAATGTAACTATCATCCAAATAGCGTACATTACACATTTAGCCTTCTGAGTCTCCAATGTCTATTATTTCACTCTCTATGTCCATTACTTATATGTGGGAACTAAGTAATATGCACCCATATTACTTAGTTATAAGTAATATGCACCCGTATTACTGAGTTGTAAGTAATATGCACCCGTATTACTGAGTTGTAAGTAATATGCACCCGTATTACTGACTTGTAAGTAATATGTACCCGTATTACTTAATTATAAGTAATATAACTTACAAGTAATATAAGTATGATAACTTATATTACTTGTAAGTTATATTACTTGCAACTTATATAACATGTTTCTTTTAGTTATATTACAACTAAGTAATATGGGTGCATATTACTTACAACTAAGTAATATGGGTGTGTATTACTTACAACTAAGTAATATGGGTGCGTATTACTTACAACTAAGTAATATGGGTGCGTATTACTTACAACTATATAATATGGGTGTGTATTATTTACAACTAAGTAATATGGGTGCGTATTACTTAGTTCCCACTTATAATTGATACCATGTGGTATTTATTTCTGTTTCAGATGGGGTTTTAAAAGGTTTTACAATTCTTTATAGAGAAACTCTACTATAGAAACACTAAATTAAATATTTGTTTGTACTAAACAAGAACATGATGCTTGTTTATCTTCTTTAATAAATTCAATTAGATTATACAGCTTATTTAGTGATATGAGAAGTTTCTTATATCTGTACAGTAAGAAGTTATTCCAGAAATTAAGGTTGTTTTTCTGAAATTTATATTGTTTCATTTTGCTTTGTTTTCCGTAATGAGATAATTGCTGTTCACACTCACATACTTGGCTTCATCACAGAGTCTTTTCTAGCCTCAATGAATAATTTTTTTTAAAAAAACACCCTTTTCTCAAAAGGCTTACTTTTTAAACCTTTAATCAGTTTTGATTGATCTTCTCCTTTGAAACTGCTCTAATTATTTCTCATACCACTTGATGGTTTGGGGACCAAAAACAAAAAACAAAAAACAAAAAAATGTACATGAAGACTAATGATTCGAGGTCTCTGAAATGAGACGTCTGTATTTATGTCTGTTGAAGACTGCAGTGGGTAAAGCCTACAAAACACATTATTAGGAATAGTGTTGCGCTGGCTTCCTTTGTATTCATGTCTGTTGCCTGCTAATATGAATTTGTCATCCATGCCACTAAGAGTCAAGCAGTTTTGCTGAAAATTTGTGGCCAAAAGGCAAAAGCCAGAAACTGTAGATTTCTTACTTGAGTGTTCTGCTCCGTCATTTTCTTCATACAGCCCTATGAAAATGAGGGAGCTGTGCATAGATTGTAATGGTATTCCCCTGATAATATTGTTAAGAGCTGTATGCTCTCCATATGTGGTAATAATCTGTGTCTGTTCTGTCTTGTATGTGTGTGTGTATGTTCAAGGAATAATGTATTTTAATCTATTGTAAATGAGTGATAAGAATTGGAATAAAAATCAGTATGCATTTTATAGATAGTTCTGTTTATTACAAAGACTTAAAAAGAAAGATGAAATACAGCTTATCCCTGACTTACTCGGGCTCTTTCCTTTTGCACTCATGCTTTCCTGCTCTCGTTACCATAGTTACTGGTTTAATCATGATGCACAGAACAACTTCTAATTACAGTATATGCCAGCACAAAATTTAATTCTTTGCATATCTTAGGCCACAAACAGCTTGTAGCTTGTTTTTTGGCACTTTATTACCACATATAATGAAAAAGACATTGGTACATAATTTTAAATCTATTATTGTCTGCTACTTGTTATCGAAATGAAAATAAGCTTCTAGAAATGGTTAAATTTCTGAACATTCCTCTCAAGACTAAACCAGGAAGAAGTCAAATCCATGAATAGACCAATAACAAGTTCTGAAATTGAGGCAGTAATTAATAGCCTGCCAACCAAAAAAAGCCCAGGACCAGATGGATTCATATCCGAATTCTACCAGAGGTGCAAAGAGGAGCTGGTACCATTCTTTCTAAAACTGTTCCAAACAGTAGAAAAAGAGGGACTCCTCTCTAACTCATTTTATGAGGCCGGCATCATCCTCATACCAAAACCTGGCAGAGACACAACAAAAAAAGAAAATCTCAGGCCAATATCCCTGATGAACATTGATGCGAAAACCCTTAATAAAATACTGGCAAACCGAATCCAGCAGCACATCAAAAAGCTCATCCACCACAATCACATTGGCTTCATCCCTGGGATGTAAGGCTGGTTCAACATATGCAAATCAATACACGTCATCCTTCACATAAACAGAACCAAAGACAAAAACCACATGATTATCTCAATGGATGCAGAAAAGGCCTTCGATAAAATTCAACATCTCTTCATGCTAAAATCTTTGAATAAACTAGGTACTGATGGAATGTATCTCAAAATAATAAGAGCTACTTATGACAAACTCACAGCCAATATCATTCTGAATGGGCAAAAGCTGGAAGCATTCCCTTTGAAAACCGGCACAAGACAGGCATACCCTCTCACACCACTCCTATTCAAGAATAGTATTGGAAGTTCTGGCCAGGGCAATCAGGTAAGAGAAAGAAATAAAATGTATTCAAATAGGAACAGAGGAAGTCAAATTGTCTCTTTGCAGATTACATGATTGCATATTTAGAAAACCCCACTGTCTCAGCCCCAAATCTCCTTAAGCTGATAAGCAACTTCAGCAAAGTCTCAGGATACAAAATCAATGTACAAAAATCACAAGCATTCATATACACCAATGACAGACAAACAGAGAGCCAAATCATGAGTGAGCTCCCATTCACAATTGCTACAAAGAGAATACAATACCTAGGAATACAGCTTACAAGGGATGTGAAGAAGCTCTTTAAGGAGAACTACAAACCACTTCTCAAGGAAATAAGAGAGGACACAAACAAATGGAAAAACACTCCATGTTAATGGATAGGAAGAATCTATATAATGAAAATGGCCAAACTGCCCAAAGTAATCTATAGATTCAATGCTATCTCCATTAAGATACCATTAACTTTCTTCACAGAATTAGAAAAAAAACTACTTTAAATTTCATATAGTACCAAAAAAGAACCTGTACAGCCAAGACAATCCTAAGCAAAAAGATCAAAGCTGGAGGCATCACGCTACCTGACTTCAAACTATACTACAAGGCTACAGTAACCAAAATAGCATGGTACTGGTACCAAAACAGATATATAGACCAAGGGAACAGAACAGAGCCCTCAGAAATAATGCCATACTTCTACAACCATCTGATCTTTGAAAAACCTGACAAAAAACAAGCAATGGGGAGTGGATTCCCTATTTAATAAATGGTGTTGGGAAAACTGGCTAGCCATACACAGAAAACTGAAACTGGACCCCTTCCTTACACCTTATACAAAAATTAACTGAAGATGGATTAAAGACTTAAACATAAGACCTAAAACCTCAAGAACTCTAGAAGAAAACCTAGGCAATACCATTCAAGACATAGGCATGGGCAAATACTTCATGACTAAAACACCAAAAGCAATGGCAACAAAAGCCAAAACTGGCAAATGGGAGCTAATTAAACTAAATAGCTTCTGCACAGCAAAAGAAACTATCATCAGAGTGAACAGGCAACCTACAGAATGGGAGAAAATTTTTGCAATCTCTCCATCTGACAAAGGGATAATATCCAGAATCTACAAGGAACTGAAACAAATTTAGAAGAAAAAAACAACCCCATCAAAGAGTGGGCAAAGGATAAGAACAGACACTTCTCAAAAGAAGACATATATGTGGCCAACAAACATATTTAAAAAAGCTCATCGTCACTGGCCATCAGAGAAATGCAAATCAAAACCACAATGAGATACCATCTCATGCCAGTTAGAATGGCGATCATTAAAATGTCAGGAAACAACAGATGCTGGAGAAGATGTGGAGAAATAGAAACACTTTTACATTGTTGGTGGGAGTGTAAATTAGTTCAACCGTTGTGGAAGACAGTGTGGCGATTCCTCAAGGATCTAGAACCAGAAATACCGTTTGACCCAGAAATCCCATTACTGGGTATATACCCAAAGGATTATAAATCATTCTTCTATAAACATGCACACGTATGTTTATTGCAGCACTGTTCACAATAGCAAAGACTTGGAACCAACCCAAATGCCCATCAGTGACAGACTGGATAAAGAAAATGTGGCACATGTACACCATTGAATACTATGCAGCCATAAAAAAGATGAGTTCATGTCCTTTGCAGGGACATGGATGAAACCATCATTCTCAGCAAACTAACACAGGAACAGAAAACCAAACACTGCATGTTCTCACTCATAAGGGGGAATTGAACAATGAGAACACATGGACACACAGAGGGGAACATCACACACCGGGGCCTGTTGCGGGAGGAGGTGGGGTTAGGGGAGGGATAGCATTTGGAGAAATACCTAATGTAGATGACAGGTTGATGGGTGCAGCAAACCACCATGGTATGTGTATACCCATGTGACAAACCTGCATGTTCTACACATGTATCACAGAACTTAAAGTATAATTTTTAAAAGAAAGAAAATAAGCTTCTAAAGTGGATTGATGTTAAAATAACTAATAAATTTATTTTAAAAGATGAAGGCTTATTACAAATGAGACGTCTCTAGTATTATCCCTAACATATTAATTAATATGCAATTAACAATTTTTTCTCTCCGAAAACATTATTAAAATCATGTTCATTATTTAGAAACCAAAATTGTTAGATTTCTGTGACTAAGCAGTTGAGCCAGAAACCAGTATTTGAGCACTCACATTTTCCAAACTATGGATAAAATAAACATTAAAATTCCCTGTGTTGAAAGTTTGAAGAATCTTTTATATCACTTAGTAAAAAACAGTATTTCTTAATGTTTGTTAAGCTCCTGTACGCCAGGGACACTAGTAATTTCTCCCAACATCCTGCCATGAAATGGAAGACCAGCCAGAGTTTAATCAGGCTTTTTAGCTCCTATTCCAGTATTTCTAACTTAACTGTGCCAACGTAGTTAAAGAAGATATACCTGGGCACAGTGGCTCACACCTGTAATCCCAGCACTTTGGGAAGCTGAGGCTGGTGGATCACAAGGTCAAGAGTTCGAGACTAGCCTGGCCAACATGGGCAAACCCTGTCTCTACTAAGAATACAAAAATTAGCTGGGTGTGGTGGCATGTGCCTGTAATCCCATCTACTCAGGAGGCTGAGGCAGGAGAATCGCTTGAATCTAGGAGGCGGAGGTTGCAGTGAGCCGAGATCGCACCACTGCACTCTCCAGCCTGGGTGACAGAGTGAGACTCCATCTCGGGGGGACGTGGGGGAAGAAATAAAGAAGATATAAAAAATGTTATAGGTATTTCAATTCACTTTTACTATAATTTCATAGCAGAGCAGCTGTTATAAATGAAATATCAACAAATTTTTAATCAACAATAGAACTTTTAGAGTATTGGAAATTTTTAAACTTTTCTTTGCATTTTGATTAATATGATAGTGCTATTATTACTATTCTTAAATAAAATATATTTTACTATCTTTCTGCCTAAGTAAAATATTTGATAATAAACTTAAAAATGCATTATTTTTCTCATAAAATTACAGTATAACACTTCCCAAACCTATAGGTAAAAGTTTTCTGTGAGACTGTTAAAAGTAATTTTTATTGTAGATTGTTGTGATGCTGCTCCCAAACATATCTGAATCATATTTACGTTGGCTAACATGAGAAGATACACACATTTTCAAAAAGAATCAATGTACGATGCTTTTATGACTCACCTGATTCCAAGTCACCTTACCTATTTTATTATTGCTAGTCTACCAGGCATTTTTAATTTCATTGGTAAAACCAGTCCTGATACAAAATATATTTGTATTATAAAATAATAAATGAACTAGTGCATCACTATTTAATCACTATTTATGTTTCTCTCTTTCTTCCTTAACTGGTACAGATCTTCATGGCATGTATGCATTTTCTCAGAAATATTATATGTAGTCTGGAACCAGGCGCTATGGTTCTATTTGTGCTTATGGAAAAACTTATGATTGCCAAATGTCAGGTTTTTTTTCTGCTTATTAAGAGTGAAGCAGATAAATGCAAAATAAAAACTTGAAAAATTTCCTGCTATTAGGACTTAACTTTTTCTTGTTGCTTCTGTTGAAAGTCATCATGCCCTAGTTCTAGGTCACCATATACATTCATTCATATGTAGTTTATTACAAAATACATTTTAACTTCTAGCTGAATTTTCTTCTGACTTTTTCCATCTGGTAGGCTTATATTACAGTTAATGGACACATATAATGGTTATATTATGTTGTTAACTGAAACAGCTATAAAATTAGTGAACTATTTAATTGCCATTTAAATTGGTGGAGTGGCCTCTCTTTAATTGGGGAAGATGTATTTATTGGCTTCTTATTTAGTAGTTTTAACTTGTCTGGCAGCAAATGTAAATCAGCCAGGAAAGCATAATTCTATTAAATGTAGCTGTACTGCTTTAAGAGATACAAAAATCTCTTAATTCAGATAACAGATTTTACATCAGGAAGTGTACAGATTACTAAATTATTCACAGTTCTAAATACTCCAGGAATGAAACTGTAGACGAAGATTTGAAGACTGCTACACGAGCTTGCCTATTGTTTTACCCCCTCAGGGCTCTTTGGCCCTGCAGCAGCTGAGTAGTATTTATTGTATTTGCTGGAACAATATTGGGTCTTCCTTGCATTCATTCTGAATTCTAACTCTAGTCCAGAGGTGTGATCGATATAATTTAGACTTCTATGCAGATACCCTTAATTGGCAATTATAAACAGGATTCACATCTTTAGGTATGGCATATTTCAAAACCATTTTTCACCCTTTTTTGTTTATTTATATTTAGCATTATTCTTTTGGTTACTAGATAGCATTTAAATTACAGAATGAATTAAGGAAAAGATTGATTATGGATTTTGGCAAAAGCTGTAACACTGTTTGGTGAAACCTTAGAATGTAATTTGTTTCTAAAATCACAGTTGACTTTAGTCTTTTTCCCATTTCTTATTGATACATAATATTTTACATATTTATGAGGTACATGTGTTTGTTCCATGCATAGAGTGTGTAATGATAAAGCCAGTAAAGCCAGGGTACTTGGAATATCTATCACCTTGAGTATTTGTCATTTCTTTTTTTTTTTTTTTTACTTTAAAAAAATTTTTATTTTACTTTAAGTATCTGACAAAGGTCTAATATCCAGAATCTACAATCTGTTATTATGTATCCTTACATAATTAAGGATTATGTACAAGAAATAAACAAATTTACAAGAAAAAAACAAACAACCCCACCAAAAAGTGGGTGAAGGATATGAACAGACACTTCTCAAAGGAAGACATTTATGCAGCCCACAAACAGAAAAAAAAGCTCATCATCACTGGTCATTAGAGAAATGCAAATCAAAACCACAATGAGATACCATCTGAAGCCAGTTAGAATGGCGATCATTAAAAAGTCAGGAAACAACAGATGCTGGCGAGGCTGTGGAGAAATAGGAACGCTTTTACACTCTTGGTGGGAGTGTAATTAATTCAACCATTGTGGAAGACAGTGTGGCAATTCCTCAAGGATCTAGAAGCAGAAATACCATTTGACTCAGCAATACCATTATGGAGTATTTGTTATTTCTATGTGTTGGGAATATTTCAAATCCTCTCTTTTAGTTACTTTGACATGTACAAAATATTATTGCTATGTATAGTCACCCTATTCTGCTATCAAACATTAGAACTTATTTCTTTTCTTTATGTTTGTACCTATTGACCCATGTCAAAATCATTTTAATAATGTAATAAATTATTTATCTAAAAAATATTGAGAGTAAGCCTAAGATATAGAAAGTTAACACTCAAACTCTATGTAATCCATTCACTTGAGGTCACGTCCTATCAACTTTAGAATTAAATAGGGTGGTAGAAAGTCACCTTACTAGCCTAATTACATTATTTTATTTCAGCTTTTGATCTAAGTGGCACTTGTAATTTAGATGCATTTTTTTCATTGTAAAAATGGACTATTCATTTAGCTTAACTTTGCTCTCAACTTTGTGTTTTTACTTTAATATTTTTCTAATAGCCAGATCTTTTTTATATTTTAATTTATATTAATTTTAAATTCAACATTGTGAATGCAACTTGTTTAAAAAATTCAAGTAAATATATAAAATAAAATAGAATAGTCTCCTTCATATCCTTACAACATTTCACCTCTCCCATTGTACTCTCCAACTCATAGGTGATCACTGTTTTCAACATGCTGGATACTTTAAGGTTTCATTCTATTTATTCATTGACTTGTTCATTCATTAATCAAACATTTTAAATACTATGTTTCATGCAGAGTATCAGCTCCATTTGTACATGTCGGAAACTTTTGTATACTTTTATGACATGAATTGAGTCACACTATGCAGCTTGTTCTGTAACTTAGTTTTAGATTTATATTTTCAGTAAGTTTTTTCATAGAGGTACATATTAATAGAACTCATTTGCATCTTAAATGCGTTAAAGTGCATTAAAGACTGCATAGACAACATAATATGTATGTAAACTAGTGTATTTAATTGAGGGGCATTTGAGTTGATTCCTTTTAATTTACTATTTACAAAGAATGCTACAATGAAAAGTTTGCCCTTGAGTGCACATATGTCAGTATTTCCATAGAGTAAGTAGACTTCTAAAAGTGAAATTTCTAAGTCAAAGAAGAAGCACATTAATAATTTTAATATTTTGATAAATTGCCATCCCCCAAAACTACTCCCATTTTTAATTCTAATAAAAGAAATAGTGGTTTCTGTTGTCTGTACCCTTGACAGTGCTGGAAAACATCAATCTTAATTATAGGTATCTGAGGAAAAGATATAATTTACATTTTTTTTATTTTGATGTGATCTTCCATCTCTCTAAACTCCACAATAGTCAAGATGAAGGAAAAATTTTCACGTATTACTGGACATTTTTATTTTTTGTGACTTCTTTGTTTATATTTTTCCTTATTTTATTATTTACTTACTTGCCTTTTTATTATTTATTTTTAAGAGTTCTAAATATATTATGGATATGAACCCCCCACTACAATTTACCACGTAGTTTCTCTGAGTCTTGTGCTTATCTTTTAGCTTTATGGTATTTTTACTCTACAGATGCTTTACATTTTTATGGGTTTTTTTCTTCAATTTTTAAAAAGTATTGCTTCTGGTTTGATATCTTGTTAGGTTATACTTACATATCCTGACATTCTGAAATATTCTTTTATAAATGTTGCTAAATCTCTTAAATGTGCTTTAACATTTAGTTATTTATGAATTCATAAAATACCTATTGAATGCCTGCAGGCTGCTAGGATTTGTGTCAGATGCAATGTAGAGCAATCCCAACTGCTCTCTGGGTAACTATGTTCTAGTGGGCTAAAGGACTGGCATCACATATGCAGTTTAATGCATGTAGTTACACATTGAGGAAAGTGCAATGAAGGAAAGGTATGCCTGGAAATTATTTTAATTTTATTATATAACAGGAATGTATAGTTTTTTAAATTTTTTATTTTATTGTATAACAGGAATGTATAGTTTTTTTTTTTTTTTTTTTTGGAGACAGAGTCTCGCTCTGTCGCCCAGGCTGGAGTGCAGTGGCGCGATCTTGGCTCACTGCAAGCTCCGCCTCCCGGGTTTACGCCATTCTCCTGCCTCAGCCTCCCGAGTAGCTGGAACTACAGGAGCCCGCCACCAAGCCCAGCTAATTTTTTGTAATTTTTAGTAGAGACGGGGTTTCACCATGTTAGCCAGGATGGTCTCGATCACCTGACCTCATGATCCACCCCCCACGGCCTCCCAAAGTGCTGGGATTACAGGCGTGAGCCACCGTGCCCGGCCGTTTTTAAATTTTTTAAATTTTTTTTTACTAAATATTTAGTCATTATATTCTATTCAAGTTATTGCATAGTGTTTCATGGTTGATTGATTTTAAAACTCAAACAATTGCTGTAACAAATTAACATCTTAATTTTATTAAATCAATATCCCCTCTCCTTGCACTTTTTGATTATTATTCTTTGGCAGTCTAGAACACTTACTCTTGAACATCCACTATAAATTTGCTTGTTATGTTTTACAAAACTTATAAAATTATAAAATTTTTATTGGGTTACATTGAATTGATAGATTAACTAGGGGAGAACTGATATCTTTATATTAATGAGTCCTTGAATTCAGGAATATGATATTTATTCAAATCATTTTATTCCTTGTATTAAATATATTTTCTCTTTTGTATTTTTCTTCATAAGGAATATATTTGATTTTAGTATGTTGGTATTGAAAATGGGGATTTTTTTAAATTCCAATTTTTCTGAGTATTTCTTTTGTTCCAGTAGTGGTTTTAGAAATCTAAGTCTTTTAATGGGTTAGAGGTGGCAGTAGAGAAAGCACAGAATATTCAGCTGGGCAGGACTTCTTTACTATTTTTGGGTAACTTCTTTTTTGGACATTGACAGTCTGTACTTTTGGCTGCTGTAAATTTCCTTAAACAGTGTCCTGCCTCTCTTTCCTCAAAGTTGAGTGAGAAGTTCCTGACAGCTGAGATAACCAAATTCAATGGGTCTAAGGGACCTGCCACCTAAGAGTTCAGAGGTAGAGAGGTGGGAAGGTGAAGTGAAGGCTCTTTTGAAGCAGTAGAACAGGTAATTCCAGATTGATGAGTCACACTGTCCAAACATCAGGTTTTGCTATTGGAACTCAGAATAAAATCACATTACTGTACTCTAAAGTGCAATACCTAGAGTAGAGGGTATTTTAGTAATGATATCATCCACATTAAAGTAGTCAAGATATGCATAGGGAATTAAATAAGACTGAGAGATTATTATTCCTTCTTAAATAACAAACAGTTCTTAATATTAACTTTCGAATTCTGTGCTTGGTTGTGACCTTTGAACATAAGGTAGGGATTTGAACAACAATTTAATTTTATCATTATTGTTTTTAAGGATATACATGCTGGCTTAGCTAGTTGTAGGTGGCAATTTCAAAAATGGGGCTACACTTTCAAGCTAACCTAGTCAGTATGAAGAAATTGATTTGTTATACAATTTGTTGTTATGACTGGAGGCATAAATGAGAGCTTCAGCATTATAAATGGAAGGAAAATAAATTAAATGTGATTGTTTTATTACCCTCCTGTTCTGTGAAAGAGTATCTGAAAGCATTTATAGAAAGTTAATTTCTTTTTTATATTTATTTTTATTGAGCTAGTTAATTTCAAACACCCCATAAATTTTAGAACCAAAAACAAACACTGTCACATGCCCTGGAACAAAATACATTTTAGTGTTAGAACATTATCACTCGAAAATTATAGTGCCAACATTTATTGAAATGAATATGTAATTTTTCCTACCTCTTCAGATTTGGGTTATATTTTAGAGTGTTCGAGTCACTATAACTTCAAATTAATAACTTAAGTAAATGATTTCGTTTTTAACCAGTAGGTAAATTATTTATTTGAGGTATATAGGCATTTGGCTAATGTATGGTTTCTGAGATTCATGGCTATAATCCCTTTTCTCTTAAGCGTTAATTGATGAAAGTTGGGGAATCACTGGTTTACAAAAGAGAGTAAATGTTTTAAAATTAACATTTAAAGTAGTCGACTTTAAGGAGGAAAAATTTACCCACAATGGAATGCAACCATTTTAAGCATAGCGTTTGATGAATTTTGACAAATGTGAAACCCATGTAATCATCATCATCCCTCAGAAAAACCCTTTTATTCTTTGCTGGTCAATCCACCCCAACCCTCAACTACAGATTGGTTTTGCCTGCTGTAGAATTTAATATAAATGGAGGTAACTTTTGATATGTGGTTTCTTTTACTCCGCATAAAGCTTTTGAAATTCATACATGTTATTCTACGTTTTAATAGCCCATTTCTTTTAAAAGATGAAAAGTATCCCATTGTATGGATTCACAGTGTGTTTTTCCACTCATCTGTTAATGGACATTTGAGTTGTTTCTGTTCTGTGACTTCTATGAATAAAACTTCTGGCCGGGCGCGGTGGCTCACGCCTGTAATCCCAGCACTTTGGGAGGCCGAGGAGGGCAGATCACGAGGTTAGGAGAGCGAGACCATCCTGGCTAGCACGGTGAAACCCTGTCTCCACTAAAAATACAAAAAAAATTAGCCGGGCATGGTGGCGGGCGCCTGTAGTCCCAGCTATTTGGGAGGCTGAGGCAGGAGAATGGCGTGAACTCGGGAGGCGGAGCTTGCAGTGAGCCAAGATCGCGAAAAAACAAACAAACAAACAAATAAAAAACTTCTAAGAACTTCTAAGAACATTACGTGTAAGTCTTTGTGTAGTCATAAATTTTCATTTTTATTCACTATCGACACAGGAGAGGAGTGTAATTGCTAATCATATGGTAAGTCTATGTTTTACTTTTTAAGAAACTGCTGCACTGTTTTCCAAAATTGTATCATTGTACATCCTCACCAGCAGTGTATGAGACTTAGTGTTACTCTAATATCTTCACTTACAGGAAGTGTTGTCAACTTTTGAATTTTAATCATTTTAGAGGGTGTTTAGTGGTATCTCACTCTGGTTTTAATTTGAATTTCTCTGAAGATTGGAGATATTGAGTGTCTTTTTATGAGCTTATTGATCATTTGAAGTATCCCATCCTTTTGCCCATTTTTAATGGAGTTTTTTTTTGAAGTATTCCATCCTTTTGCCCATTTTTAATGGAGTTGTTGGTTTTTTTATGATTAGTATTTGCTTGGTGTATCTTTTCCAATCTTTCACTCTTATTTATTTCTTTATATAAAGACATATCTTGTACAAAGTATATAGTTGTGTGGTGCTTTTTTATAGACTGACAATTTACATTTTTATTTGTGGTCTTCATGCAATGAATATGACTGTAATTGATAGTATAAGTCCTCCCTCTTGTTTATTTTATGTAGGTCTCATCTATTTTTTCTTTATTATATACTTATCTCCTGACTTTTAGGTTAATTAGGTATTTTTACCATTCTCTTATTTTCTTATCAACCATATTTTATTTTTAGTTTTAGTTTTTTAGTAGTTGCTCCAGAATTCCAAATATTCATTTTATTACAGTCTACCTTCACTTAATATATATCTTCATGTATGATATAAGAACCATAAAACAGTGTTCTTCTATTCTACTTCCTTCTCTTTGTAAAATTGTTACCATGTATTTTCTTTCTATACATGTTATAAATCCAGAATATTTTGCTATTATTTTTGTTTTAAATCACCAATTATCTCATCAATAAATATTTTGAAATGAGAAAATGCCTTTAAGATATTGTCTTAACTTGTTTGTATAGCCATAAAAGAATATTTCGAACTGGGCAATTTATAAAGAATGGAAATTTATTTTCTCGCGGTAACGGAGGATGGAAAGTCCGAGATCAAAGCGCTCACAGGTTTGGTGTCTGGTGAGGGCTGCCCTTTGTTTCCAAGATGGCGCCTTGATGCTCCATCGTCTGGAGGGAAGAAATGCTGAGTCCTCGCCTGGCAGAAGATGGAAGGCAAGAGGGCAGAGCATTGTGTGCAGCCTTGTTTATAAGAACCTTAATCCCCTTCATGATGGAAGAGTCCTCAGGGTTTAATTACTTCTTAAAGGCCCCATCTCCTAATACTATAGCACTGGCAACACCTGCATTTTGGAAGGGACACATCCAAACAATAGCAGATATACTTACATACTTATCATTCCTAGCACTTTTTTCTTTCCTTTTTTTTCTTTTTTTTTTTTTTCCTAGAGGCAAGATCTCACTCTGTCTCGCAGGCTGGAGTGCAGTGGCACAATCATAGCTCACTGAAGCCTTGAATTCCTGGGTTCAAGTGATTGGGCTCCTGCCTGAGCTTCCAAAGTAGCTAGGACTACAGGCATGCACCACCATACCTGGATAATTAATATTTATTTATTATTTTTTGTAGCTGAGGTCTTGTTATGTTGCCCAGACTGGTCCTGAACTCCCAGCCTCAAGTGAACCTCCCATCTTGGCCTCCCAAAATGCTGGGATTATAGGGATAAGCCACCATGTCCAGCCCATTTTTAGTACTTTTTATTCCATTATGTAGACATGCAGATTTGAGTTTATCTGCTCTCATTGCATAATTCTGCTATATATATACATATATATGTGTGTGTATATATATATTTTGTAACACATGTCTGTCAGAAATGGACTCTTTAAGCTTTTGTGTATCTGGAAAAGTTTTTATTTTGCCTTGATTCTTTAAATATATATTTCCCTGGACATAGCATTTGAGATTGACAGTTTTTTTATTTCTTCAACATTTTAAAAATAATGTTTTGTTTTCTCTTGGATTCAACTAATAGTAAAATATAGAGAGAAAAGTGCAAGTCATCTGAATTATCATCTATAATATATTTAGAATTCAAAATATGTGTTTGCTCACTGGCCAAAATTCTACACTGCAAGGCAAAAAGTGTCAAAAAGTGTTTTAGAAAAACCTTTGGTGAATGTAAAATATAGAGAGCATCTGGGAATGTGAGGTTGTAGGATTTAATTTCTGTGGCTTAGACTTTAGTAGGGTTTATCTAATATTTATTGAATATTTTTCTAGGTCTTAGTTTCTTCATGCGTAAAATGGGCACAATAATAGTTATTATTCATGGGACCACTGCAAAGATTGAGATATGAGAAATAAGTTCTTAGAACTGTGTCTGTCTCAATCTCAGTTCCCAGTTAATATTCACTATGATGTTGATGACAGTAATAATGATTACCATACAGAGACACTGTGATTATTAATATCACTTGTTATGTTGCTTTTAAAATTAGATATGATTTCCTGTCTCAAGAATTTGGCACTTTGCTAGGAAGAGCTAAATGCCATCTTCTTAGCAAATCCTAATAATGGATAATTATCCTAAATAATAGATAATTAATTTATGTACATGTTTATGCCAGGTATCGTGTAAATGTCATACATAGTGCCACATAGTTATTTATAAAAATGTCAATGATTTAATAATATATTGTGCCAAAATTATGTAATATTAACTGAGAAGAAATAAAATCTGTGTTTAGAAAACAATTATATCGCCTTCACTGTTTGGTATGTGGGAAGAAAGGAATGCTCATTTTATCTGCAGGAAAAATGCCAGGATTCTTGATAGAAGTCTTCAAATTATTTGAATAGCTTTTATCCTTAAGAATTCAAAGGGATTAAAATGAGGATCAGCTTTTGAGGCTCGAAAGAACCTCACCAAGCAAAAAAAGGTTCTTATAAAACTGAAATTCAGAGTTGAGTATAATTGTCTAAATTTAGCTTGTGAAATGCATAAAATAAGCTGTATAATACCCAAAATGCTCCTTAGAAAGATGAGTTCATGTTGAAACTTAAAAACAAACAAACAAACCAACAAACAAACAAAAAAAACAGATGAAAAGCCTCTAAAGATTTTTTTTTAAGTTTAAGCTTATGTTATGCTTTTCGTTGTTGCTCTGGTCTCAGCTAAAATTTTTCTCTTTAAAAAGAAGAATATTAACATGGAAGTAATCTTGACTATAAAATAAACTTCCCTGGCAGTTTTGTTTTGAAACTGCTAATGCTGTTTCCAAGCATTTTCAAAAAGCACAATTTTTACAGAATGTTTTTATTAACGAAAGAAGATGCCTTGTTTGAGAGCGACTTAATGTTATATCTATGTTTGATGACTAACATTATTCATCTCTGGAGCTTGCATGGCATGTCAAATAAAATAAAACAACGGTTGACTGTGTTGAGAACAAAAAGAACCAGAGAAAAGAAAGTTAAGATTAATGATTTTTAGCTTTTCCTTTAGCTATAGGGAATATATAAGTTCTTTGGAGACAGGAATGAGACAGAACTAACTCTTCATATTAAAATATTGTTTGGTTTAAATAGTCCCAAGACAGGTACTGAGAGATCATATTTCTTCTACCATTGTTGGATATCTTCATTATCCTCCTTCTTTGTGTGTTTCTATCTCAGAAGGGCTTATCACATGATGCTTTATAATTTAATAGTTTATATACTTCTCCCACTTACTAAACTGAAAGCATCAACATGTTAGGAGTGTTGTTTTGTTTATATTTACAGCTATTGGATTAACTAATATGCCCAAAGCCCTGTGTACATTTTTTGAGGGGGTATCATTGACTCATAACAGCATGATCTCATTCTATTTCAAAGGGAAACATTTGAGGAGTGAAGGAGAGCAGCAAGGATAGATTTAGGAAGGAGTAATATTACACCTGGCAAGTCATATACATGCCTCATCCAATCAATATGGGTCAGGACAGTTTTACAAATGCAGAACCGTATTACTTTATTTGTATTTTAATCACTGAGTTTATCTTTGTTTTACACATCTTTCCACCAGTGGGAATGTATTCTTCAGAGAGTAACAACAGAGCAATAGACCTGTAACAACGGCCCCTATAACTTCCAAAGTACAAAGTACTCCTGGCGTTGAGCATGAACTAATGAGGTTTCATTATGAGGCTTAGTTTTCAAAATATTTTGACTGAGATAGGTGATATCAGGCATATAAAGATGTTCCTTTCTGCTTATGAAAGTGTTTAAATACAGAAAAAGGTAATTAGAGTTCTAAAATTGAAGCCTGCTATTTTGTTCCTTGTCATAGGGCGGTAAACTTAAAATTCACTGGTTTTTCTGAGCTTTTAAAACTTTGTTTCTTTCTTTTACTTCATCACAGCTCTGAATCTATTGAAAGATAATGTGTACTTATTTATTCCACATAAACCTTAGATTTACAGCATGAGGTAGTCTCATCTGAGTTTCTTTTGCATCTGTCACTTAATAAAGTAAGTGTTCCTCAAGATATGAATATTGTTGAAATGTGCTTAAAATGTATTCTCAGACAACTCTATCCATGCAAATTAATCAAGAATATAACCAAGTCTTTTCAGTAGAGCTTCATTACTTTAGTTTTCAGAGTTTAATACTAAGTAGAAATGTCTATGATAAACCTGAGTTCTTTGGCCAAACTATAGTATAAAACCAAGTAGAGCAAAATGTGATGAACAAAGATTCGACATCTGTTTATATTCTACCTCTTTTGCATATTATAATCTAAACAGAAAAACAAAATAGCCAAAAGTTTCATACTGTGTTTCTTGGTGCATTTTCAGTTCTCTGCACTGCCCACCACATGCCAGCCAGGCCTACTGCAGCGCCCACTTCGTTGGGCAGTAAATATTTTCTTTCTGAAATGACTCTGCAATACACTCCTCTTTTGTGCCAAGCCCTTATGGATGATGTTTCAATTTCCATTACTTATTTTTGGCTGGATAAGTGGTAGTGGAAGTGGGGAGTAATGTTGCAGTCTTATAAGCTTGTAATGCTTGTTATGAAACCATTTAGCCAAGGCACCACGTGTGGACAAGAAAAAGAGAAAACAGCTAGATAATTTTCCCAGGTAAAGGCTTGTATCGCTAGAGCAAGCTTTTCCCACATAGGAAATTTTCCAGACTAATGCCTTTAAAACTGTAATATTTCATTCCATTTATTGCAACATTCTTGTCCTAAGTCTCATCGTGTTAATGAGCAGGTTTATATTATTAGAAGGCATTCTGTAAACTTTTTTGCAATAAGTCAGTCTTTTCAAGCCTTCAGGATTCATAAAAGAGAAAAATGCTCACTTCCGGACACTTATTTTATAAAGGAAAGTATAAGTGTATGAAAAATAAAAATCTCTTCTGTTTTATTAATCTATTTTCTCTCTAGAAACCACTGCAGTTTCATGTCCTCCTTAAAAAATAAGAATAATTTGCTAAATAACAATGACCCTCTAACTCCAAAACCAGTTAAACTAAAGGCAAGAAGAGTCTTTAACATTTAGAAAAAAATCCAGTAGAAAGAAAGAAGGTTCGTTAGCATGAGATGAGTTATATCTTTATTCTTTTTTTTCTTTTTGAGACAGAGTCTTGCTCTATGGTCCAGGCTAGAGTTCAGAGGCGCGATCTCAGCTCATTGCAACCTCTGCCTCGCAGGTTCAAGCAATTCTCCCACCGCAGCCTCCGGAGTAGCTGGGATTACAGGCGTGCACCACCACGCTCTGCTAATTTTTCTATTTTTTATAGAGATGGTGTTTCACCATGTTGTCCAGGCTCGTCTCGAGCGCCTGACCTCAAGTGATCCACCCACCACGGCCTCCCAAAGTGCTGGGATTACAGGTGTGAGCCACCGCGCCTGGCCGAATTATACCTTCATTCTTAACCAGCACTCTATTAAGTAGAGCTAACTATGAACAAGGCATCCAGTACAGTTTGGGATAAAGCATGAGGATATGTGTTGGGAGACGTAGGTCTAGCTCGGCCACTGCACAACATTGTGCAAGGCCACAGGCCTCAGCTTTCTTTTTCAGGGAATCATATGTCTCTTCTAGCTATTAAAAAAATGCCATAATCTGTATTTAACATGTACTAGCTACTCTTGGACTTCTGTTTGTAGTGAAAACGCAGCTCACAGTGACTGTGGAAACCACATTCCTTGTCTGTATTTGAACTGTGGTCAGTGAATAGTTCAGTGCTTTCAGAAATGACTGGACATTTCTTAATAGAAAGAATCATTTTCTCAAAGCCATGTTCTTCCGTCCTAACAGGCAGTGTCAGAAGACAAGCTATACATTTCTCGTGTTGGTCTCCAAACTTAATTTTTTGTGCACTCTATGAGTAAAAACATTTTCCACATGCATATCCAATAGGTGTACACTTATTTTAAATGATACACATTTATGTGGATTATTAAAAATAACAAAAACCAAATTAGAAAAGCATTAGATAAAGTGAACAATATTTTAAATAGTATTTTATTAACAGCATGGGCACCTATTTGGTTTTACTAAAGTGCTATTGTAAGTACACTTTTAATTGAAAGCGAAGTGACTAAATAAGCTTCTGCATACAGGAATGGTTAAGGCACTGATTTGACGATCTGACTCTACGTTCAGTTTATTTTATTATATAGTTATTAAAATCAAAATTAGTACTCTTTCAATTTGCATTTCCCTATGAAAAATAATGTTTTTGAATTGTCAGTCATCACTTTCTACATGTTGAGGTTCCTGTAAGCTTAGAGAAAATTTTGCTAAAAGGAACATATTCTTCTAATATTTTCAGGTTGGAAAATAATAAATATTTCAGCTAAAATATTTTACAAATACTATCTTTGTGCCTTGATTCAGAGTAATTTTCTTGGACAAAAATTTTCAGATTATCAGATTAGAAAATTGTCATATTTAAATTTGTCAAAACTTGATTATTTTGTCAAATTTCAACACCATGTAATTGTAGGTCATCTCAATGTTATTTTAATCTTATACAGAGTGTAAAATTATCCAATGAAAAATATAAGCCCTATTGAAAGATTCTTCCCACAATCCAATATATTTCTAAATACAGAGAATTTAAATATTACATCTTGAGGCACATTCGATCTTCCAATTTCCTTGATCTTGTGCATGTTTTTCTGTTCTAGCCTATTCCTAGTAATTGCAATTGACCCCAAACTGTAAAAGCCAGTGTATTTTTTGGCATTCCTTTTATTGGATTCTTTGAATAAACATTTGCCAGTGTTTTTGAATGTTGTTAATTTTTTAGTGTTTCCATGTTTTAAATGTGTTTGAATTTAAAATACAGAGAATTTGTGGCCAGGCGCGGTGGCTCACGCCTGTAATCCCAACACTTTGGGAGGCCAAGGCGGGCAGATCACTTGAAGTCAGGAGTTTGAGACCAGCCTGGCCAATAAGGCAAAACTCCATCTCTTCTACAAATATAAACATTAGCCGGGTGTGGTGGCAGGCACCTTTAATTCCAGCTGCTTGGGAGGCTGGGGCAGGAGAATTGCTTGAACCTGGAAGGCAGAGGTTACAGTGAACTGACCTCACGCCACTGCACTTCAGCCTGGATGACAGAGTAAGACTCTGAGACTCTCTCTCAAAGAAAAAAAAAAAAGAAAAGAAAAGAAAAAAAAGAGAATCTGTGTATAAATACATACACATACACATTTGTAAATTTTGACAACTACAGCTGTATTTTGATTACTACAATATTAGTACAATATTGAAACTAGAAACTAGTTTGGATGCAGTTATGAATTCTAATTCATCTTAGCCACTTCCAAATACATGTATTAAGAACATTGATTTTATTCCAAAGCTATACTACAATAAGACTTGTATTCACATTATCACCATAAAAGCAAATAATTTTTTGTCAATGATGAACATTTTAACTACATTTACGATAGTGTTTACCATTATATCACGTTTCAGTTTCAGCAGAATGAGCTTGTAAGAGCTTTATTTTAAATATGTAAATTAGATTTAAAATTCAAATCATTTTAAGAATTAAATTTAACTAATTTTATATTTTTATTTCTATGCTTCTACTTGAAGCATTTATGACACAGGATTATTTAACTGCTTTTGAAGATCATTTGCTAAATGGAAGTAACAAATTTATAGATCTTCGTATGTTCACAAGAAAACTTGGAATAGAATAATGCATAAAATTAATCTAGAAGTCAGGCACTTGATGTAAATGCAAAGTCGCACTCCACAGAGTGATGTGTAAACACCCATTTCCAGTTTCACATTGTAAATCATTGTATTCCGTTACCATCTTCATAATATAACTGCCAGACTTTTAAAAAGTTGCTGATTCTTCCTCAGCGGTTGTGTGTTTCTGATTTTCATGTGATCAGGTATAGTAATTATTATGATCCCTGGTTGACAAACACTTTGAAAACTTACATATTCATTATTAATTTCTCTCAGATGATAAATGGAAGTGTGGTATTAATATTTTCATTAAACACGAACTTAAGAACTAATGTTCTTTACAAAATTAAAAAGCTTTCCCAAAATAAATTGTATAAATAATTGTAGATTTGCACCACACAATAAATGACAAAACCACTGTAGCACAAGTATTTCAGACTTCTCTCCCTCTTTTTTTTTTTTTTTTTTTTGAGACAGATTTTCACTCTGTTGCCTAGGCTGGAGTGCAGTAGTGTTATCTCCACTCACTGCAAACTCTGCCTCCTAGGTTCAAGTGATTCTCCTGCCTCAGCCTCCCAAGTAGCTGGAATTACAGGCGTGGGTCACCATGACTGACTAATTTTTGTATTTTTAGTAGAGACGGGGTTTTGCCATTTTGGCCAGGCTGGTCTCGAACCCCTGACCTCAGGTGATCCGTGTGCCTCGGCCTCCCAAAGTACTGGGATTACAGGCTTGAGCCATCCCACTTGGCCTCAGGCTTCTCTTGATTCCTTCTCAGGCAGAAGCACTCAGCCTTGATTTCCCTCATATTTTTCATATACACCTCACCTATCCTTTCCCATATTCCTTACTTATCTCTCTGACTAGTGGCCTGTCTGCTGTGTTCCTTTCACAGTCTTTAGCAAGGGCCACAGCACCTTTGGGGGTTACAACGTGTGGTCGGAATGGCAGGAGCATCAAAGCATTCTCCCACTCCCGCTTTGGTCTGTTCCTAGAAACTGGTGTCTGGTGTACTTCATTTTGTCTTTAATTATACTGCCTGCTGTTTCTGTAAGGTGACTTGAGTAATATTTCATTTGGCGAACGTCAGCAATAAAGACAGGTCACTGCTAACCTTTAGATTTAAGCATGTGTTAAAATGAGAGCTCTAATTGTTGCATAAGATTCCCACACGCTACTAATATGGTCGTGTCAGAAACAGGAAGCAGGAAGTAGAAAGTAGAGAGCTACCAAATGCATCTTTGCTTATTTGAGTGCAACTATTAATAATGATTATTTATTTGAAAGGAAATACTTAGGACAAATACTCGAATAGGACTATTCTAGGCAAACCTAGATGATCCCAGGCAAATCAGGAATGATGACCATTTTTAGTCTTCATGCTTGTTGTCTTATGATATCAAGATGGCTGAGGCAATGCCAGCCATGAGGACTTGATTCAAAAGCAGAAAGATGAGATTGGGCATGATGGCTCACAGCTGTAATCCCAGCACTTTGGGAGGCTGAGGCAGGAGGATCTCTTGAGCTCAGGAGTTGGATACCAGCCTGAGCAACATGATGAGACCCTGTGTCTACAAAAAATACAAAAATTAGCTGGGCATGGTGGTGCATGCCTGTGGTCTCAGCTACTTGGGAGGCTGAAGTGGGAGGATGACTTGAGCATGGGAGGCAGAGGCTGCAGTGAGCCAAGCTCACGCCACTGCACTCCAGCCTGGGCAAGAGAGCCAGATCTTGTCTTAAAAACAAACAACAACAACAAAAAAAACACAAAGCAACAAAAAAACCCCCAAAACTGCAGGAAGGTGAGCATGGAGTATTGGAGGCTTGGAATCTTCCCCTCCATCACCGACTTCTGCTTACACTTCATCTGCTGATGAGGCAGGTGTATGCTTGCCTCTCACTATTCAATGTGTGTTAGTTTCCCAGGTATCTCGTAGCCAGAACTTGAACTCTAAATTCAGTGTGCTCATACACATTCCCATGACTCTCTTCCTTTGCAGTAAAATATTATTCTAAAGAAAAAACACTCTCAGGTTGTTAATCTTTTCACTTGTATGGTGTATATATATATATATATATATAAATCATGTTATAAAATGTCAGGGACTATAAAGATTGTCTTTGACAAAGTTTGTAGTAACTGTTTAACCTATACCTTAGCAAAGATTCGGCATTTATATTTTCTAGGTAAAGATTTATAAATCAATTTTTATATGAATAATAACACAGTATCTATGTATGAAGTCATGTTATTATGATATCCTAGACAAATAACAAGTGTGGATTATATTTTAGTTACCAGTACAGATAAAAATGAGCTACAAGATGTACTGATTAAATTATAGGGCAATTGTAGTGGGCAATGATGTGTTTCTGTTTATAACTGCTAATACAGTATCTCTTTTCATCAGTTAATGAAATGAAGAAAAGATAGGAAAAGAAAAGTTGAAAGCTTTTTCATATTCAATTAAATTTTATGTTAGGTAGATTTAAAATTACCAGTAGCTAGAGATTTTTGCTTTAGAGTTTGTCAGAGTTTTATAATGTAAGTGTTACTGTAAGCCCCAAATAAACTCATCTTTTTCCAGACTTTGACTTCATTCCACTAGAAGGGAAATCAAATGAGCTAGTTTCATCTATGTAGAGATGTTCAAATTGGGCTTCTTGAATTGCTCTCTTCCTTTTATTTCATTATACCACCTTGGAAAAGTTTTCATTTCTCCAATATCAGATTTCTTCTTTTTGGTGTGAGTTTCAGAGCAGAGGTAAGTCTGGAAGCCTTTGGGAACCTTTCCAGTTTGGCTTCTATCTACATACAAGAATAAGGTAATTTGTACTTCCTGACTAATACCTTAGGATCTTTGAGGGCTCTGAGATAATTATGGAGCTGGACTAATATCAGGCTGAAGAGTCCAAGGGAACTTTTAGCATAAAGATGTGGAGGAGGTAAAAGTCTATTAATGTGGACTGATTGCTGATATCAGGATACTCAAGAAGACCATTGTGGGACTTATAGGACATTTGGGTATCATTATGTATTAATAGAAATTCCCTCAACACTGCTTTAGCTTGGAGAGGAAGCTAACATGAATTGAGGGTCTAACATGTGTCAGGTATTTCACATTACCTTTTCTCTTACAATCTTCACATTAACCCTTCACATTAATCCTGATGTATTAGAAGCTCCATTTTACATAAGCATATTTTACCCCACATTATGCATCACGTAAGTATTAGGTAGGCAAGCAGGATTTAAGCTCATCTCTCTTGGTCTTCAAGGCTTGTGTTCAGTTACCACACAAACTGGGTCTTCTATTACTCCCTTAGAAGCAGATTACCCTCCCATTCTAGTTCTAGTGACCTGGATTATTGCCCAAGAGAAATGAAGTACTGAAGAAGGACAGCCATCCTATATAGACTTCCTGTACCAGCTGTATAAGGCCAATATAATTTGTGTTGCCATTTTTGTTAGCTGTTTTTGGAAATATGGTACACTCCAATAAGTAAATGTAAAATTCCACTCCAAAAACGAAGGCAAGAAAGCTAGTGCAGCAAACAAGATGATGGCTCATGGTCAGGATTTGAATACTTTCTGTGGTGTAAAATCCATCTCACTCTATTCTTGCATACAAAACTGGATTTTCAAAATGCATTAAATATACTGAATAAACAAAATGAAGGCATAATTCTATTTTTTCCTAGGAATTATTTGATGCCTTTGCTATTTCATCTTATTTAGCAGGTTATGATTATGTAATCTTATTTATATTTCATTTTTTTTCTTTGGGAATGATGGTCCATGATTTTTTTTGGCAGGATCATGCGTGGATTTACTTAAAGACTCTGATTAAAATACTGAAATTCTCTATCCATATATGAACAAAATTATCTTTCCACTGTCTTTTTCAGTGCTCTAATGAATTGGAAAAAGTGCATACAGAGTGTATAAGAAGCAAAGCCAAATTTGACATTTAAGTGAATTTGAGATTAAGTGATTGAGATGGAATATTATTTTTTGAGATTAGATAATTGAAGATTGGAGATGATTTTTTTTAAATAGATCACACTGAATATTAAAAAGGAAGATTCTGAATCTTTTGTTATTGAAAGTTATTAATAATTAAGTTGACACTATAAAGATTTCAGTGTTAAAATTAAGTTGACATTATAAAGATTTCAGTGTGAAATTCCAAGTAATGTGAAATATCACATTTAACATATAAACAGATTGGTTAAAGATAATCCTAATTTTCTTCATGGTGGAAATTATTTTCTTATTTATAAATATACTACTACTAGTGGAGTTATGTTTCCTCATCTATTGTAGAAGCATATGCTTTGACAATGTTCTGATGCAAGAACATATTTATAATTGATCACACATGTCAATATAATTCAATAAAGAGTAATAATATTTCAGAGACTTTTAGAGTATATTCAAAGCATATTTTTTTTTTTTGAGACAGATTCTCGCTCTGTTGCCCAGGCTGGAGTGCAGTGGCACAAGTGAGCCACCACCGCCTCCCGAGTTCAAGTGATTCTCCTGCCTCAGCCGCCTGAGTAGCTAGGATTACAGGCACGCACCACCGCGCCTGGCTAGTTTTTTGCATTTTTAGTAAAGACGGGGTTTCATCATGTTGCCCAGGCTAGTCTCGAACTCCTGAGTTCAGGCAATCCACCTGCCTCGGCCTCCCAAAGTGCTAGTATTACAGGTATAAGCCACCACGCCCAGCCGTATAATTCTTATGAACAGTAGTTTAACTATTGTTTCTGTGAACATAGTTTGAACTCAGTAAGTGACTAAATAACCAAATGATATCATCATCTAGATTAACACTACCAGTGATATTAGTTACTAACATTCTTCGAGTGCTTGCTGTATGCATGGAACAGTTCTCAGTTCTTTATTTTTTTGTGTCATTTTATAAGACCATTTAAAAAAGTAATTAACCCTTTTATACTGGTAAGAGAATTAAGCACAAGAGAGGATAAGTGACTTGTTTGGGCTAACACAACTGGTAGCAGAGGTGGGATCAATTAAACATTATGTCCTAAATTCCTGCCAGACATGTAGGATCCCAGTGGCAATAATAATATCAGTAGTAATTAATACTGATTCCATTGTATGTTGCCTTCCTGGAAAGGACAATTTCCCCTTCTGTTCACAAGCATAGAAACACACATACACAGACATAAGATAAAACATGTGATGTGCTGTTGTTTCACAAATTGTTAAAAAAATTTTAAATATACATTTCTGCATTTCAGACATCCTACTGGAAACACATGTTTTTGACAAAAAGAATTAAGAAACATGATATGCAGTTTTCTTAGGAAACTCCAGCAAACTAAATTAACAGCTTTTCAGCCAAAGATCTTAGACTAAGGAAATGCTATCTTTAGTTCCAAGCATTCTATTGTCTTGCTAAACTGTCTTCCACAGGAAAATGGGAAACAATAATTTAAGATATTTTCCAGAATTCATTTGTAGCTTTTTTTGTTGTTGTTGTTAAGGACAGGAACCGTATCTGCACCTTCTTGATGAATACTAATTTTTCTTAAAACCTATTGCGATGTTATTTTGTGTGCCTCATTTCTTTTCCCTACTTAAAGATTTTTCTTTTCCAATTCTATGTTTTCCCCTAAAGCCTCTTCCCCATGTAACTCAACAGCTGCTGCCCGCTTTATCAGCTCCATTACCTAAGCAAAACTTTGCATATCCTTAAAATCTGACAAATTCCTAGCATATATTTTTGTAGTTTCTCCAATGTTTTTTAAAAACATTCATAGCTTGCACATATGGTTATCATCAAGATTGTCTGAAATATGCCTTCATTATAAAGTTTCTTTTTTTTTCATTTTTCTGTCCATGTTCAATCTCAGGTTTTTAAGTTATGCGTGTAAAATATGCTCTCTATAGAAATTTTCATTGTGGGAATCAAGATTTATATAATATGTTAGGAAAAGAATTTTGGTAATTTACTCTTTTATCTTGATGGGATTTATTACTAAAGCAGCTATTTCAGTTACTATTTGAAATGAGATAGACTTTTTAAAAACTGTTTTAAATTTTACTAAATAGGGAACCGGGAAAGAAGGATTCAGTTATTTAAAAATTATTATAATAGTATATAATCTCTTACAAATTACACATTGACACTTATAAGGCTACTTAACATTGTTGTCTCTCTAGTGTTTTCTTTAGAAAGCTTTTTTTCTCCTTAAGTTGAGATTTCTTAAGCCATTTGGTATTATTTTTCCATTGTCTTTTTATGTGTTTTTTGCACCGACTCATTCCTCCCACATACCAGATCTCACGCATTTTAACATGTCCATCCTGGATTATTTTGACACCCCCCTCCCCATTTGGTGAATGTTGTATCAAGGAGGATGAATGAAGAGTAATCATCTGTTAGATGGATTTTTAATAGCCGCCCACACTACTATGGTAACGTACATGGACAGATGTATAATCCAGTCAGCCTGTTTCTGCCTTCTTTGTTCTTGTTAGGTCATATGTTACCTTTTTTTGATAGGAATTCTTTTGCTATCTCAAGCCCTTCGTTTCATTGTTTTGCTTATTTGTTGCTAATATTCCTTTTCTTGCAACATTAAATCAGCAGCAGCATCTGTAGCAGGGTCCTTCAATGCAGGCAAGGGGCAGTGCTTGGGAAAGAAGATGGCTCTTATAAGGAATGTTAAAATGGGGAGAGCATCTGAAATTTCAGGATGCTTAAAGATTAAAAAAAAAACAAAACAAAACTGTGATTGTGTGGAGGGAGGAGTGTAAGAAGCTGCCTTGGGACCCGTTCGCTTGCTCTACCAAGGTGATGCCTTCTTGCTACCCCCACCCGCTGGAGGAAAGGTAGCAAGGCCAGTGACCTGCTCCAGCCTCCCTGTTCAATGGACTTCTATAGACGGATGATATTTGTCAGGACTTAATCGCATCAGCAGGATCCTTTTAACAGGATATCCTTAGCTAAAAGAATGCTTATAGTAAATCAACCTGGGTCTATGGATTTAAGAGGTAGGAGAATGCCCATAAACAGCAAAACACTTTGGGGGTATAAAAAGATGTTTCATAACTTAAAAATTCTCTTTTATGTGAGTAATAATCTGCAGAACCTCTCCCGCACCTCACCTGTTATTCTTGGCCAGGAAAACTATGTTTTTAATGTGGAAGGAGGGGCTTGGGGAGTGTCATGGGATCTAGACTTGGTTACCTGAAACGCTTGACTGCTCCTATCCTTGAAAATGTTAGTAAAGCTTGAAACTATGTGAGACCTCTGATTGATTGCATCTGATTCTATAATTAGAAAGTGTGTGTTAGCTCAGATTATTATATTTCCCCCCATAATGTATACACTCTTCAGGCCAGCCTCCTGGGTTATTTTCTCTCACAGGGATGCCCATGGTGTGATACAGAATGAAGGAAATAAAATATAAATTTAGCACTAGTCTCAAGAACTCTGATTCATATGATCTACAGTTAGCATTTTTTAACAAGTTCTCATAACTTCCCTCTGAAACAGTAGGTACAGAAAAAAAAGAAAAACCAAAATTCTAAACTACTGAAAAGCAAAACTTCACATTTTGCTAAAATATGGGATAATTTTGATTTAGCTCCAAAGCTGATGGAATTAAGTAGCTTGTATACGTTAGATCCTTTAATCCACCTTTGCCCTTGGCTAAGAGAGTCAGGGGATGCACTAAACAGAAAGTTAGACTTTTGTATTTGTATAGCATGGATGGTATTCTTAAACCCAAGCTCTCCGCTGTATATTGCAACTCACAGAAAACAAATAGGGAAGAAGTGGCATGCGGGAAATGGAGGGACAGATGTGGTTTCTATCGGGGACCCTGGGGGCCTGCATAGCGGGGGCCTGTGAAGACTGTTGTTTTGCATGTGTCTACTTTATATGGTGAGACTATCAGAGAACTTGGCTGTGGAGATAGGAGAATAACACACTTTGATCCAATAAAAACAGGCTGAGTGAGAGATAATGGTGAGCATGACACATCAGCCTTCCCTTCAGCATTCAATCTGAGAAGGGAGATGGATGGATGACCCAGTCCCCGTGTGCACGCAAGTAGCAGAGGATGACAAATGTAAGGTCCACATGGCTACATTCACATTTGGAGATGCACAAACAACAAAGCAAAACAACAAACCACCAAATAACCAAAGCAACTACCAAGGACAACACAAAAAGACTAACATATCACCAGACAGCGTTGTCTGGTTTCTCATACCCTTTTTTTCCCCATACCCTGGGTATTGCCAGTGAGGTGGATGAAAAATAATATTGTTGTACTGATTTGCATTTATCAAATTGTGCCTAGCTCCTTATATTTTTGTTGATCATTTTTATTACTTCATCTGTGAAATTGCCTGTTTGTCAGTTTTTCTACAGGGTGATTGGTCTTTTTCTTACTGACTTATAGCACTTTGGGAGGCCAAGGGGCAGATCACCTTGAGGTCAGGAGTTCGAGACCAGCTTGGCCAAGATGAGGAAACCCTATCTCTATTAAAAACCCTATCTCTATGTAAAAATACAAAAACTAGCCGCATGTGCTGGTGGGTGCCTGTAATCCCAGATACTCAGGAGGCTGAGGCAGGAGAATTGCTTGAACACGGGAGGCAGAGGTTGCAGTGAGCTGAGATCACACCACTGCACTCCAGCCTGGGCGACAGAGTGAGACTCCATGTCAAAAAAAAAAAAAAAAAAAATCCTTTTTAATTAAGGAAGGATAGCCTCCTGTCTGGTATAGATGTTCCAAATACTTCTCCATAGTTGATTATTTGCCTTTTGGTTTCAGACAAATATTTTAAATTGTAATATGATTAAATTTGTCAGTATTTTCTTTTTTAAATAACATTTGATTTTCATAACTTGCATTATAAGCTTTCTTTTACTCAGTGCTATTGTGGTTTTATTTTGTGTATTTTTCTCTCTCTTTGGGAAAGAAATAACAGTCAAAAAAGCTTTAGAAGGCCAATTTGGCAATATCTTTCAACATTTAAAATCAATATTAATTAAAATTTGTGCAAAAATATTTATTGAGCATGTGCGCTGTGCTGCCAGTCACTTTTCTAGGTTCTTGATTGTTATTTGCTTGGGGTGTGTCTTGTGAAAGGAAAATAAAATGTTGGGGCCGCAAACACTATGGCAAAGGGAAACGTTAAGCTTGAAAACTGAGCCATACAAAAAACTACCTTTCCTTTTGTTCTTAAACAGATAGCTCCAAGATAGAAGGCTACGGATCTCCCCAAGTGGCCCCCCCTCACTCTGACAATGTAAACTAACTGCTTATCTTCACTGGCACTAGACAAGACAAATGCATATTTGACTTCTTTCTTTACCTTATGTTTACTTTATCTTATGTAAAATGCAGATTTGCAGGCGGACGCGGTGGCTCACGCCTGTAATTCCAGCACTTTGGGAGGCCAAGGCGGGCAGATCACTTGAGATCAGGAGTTCCAGAGCAGCCAGGCCAACATGATGAAACCCTGTCTCTACTCAAAATACAAAAATTAACTGGTCGTGGTGGCATGTGCCGGTAGTCCCAGCTACTCAGGAGGCGGAAGCAGGAGAAATCACTTGAACCCGGGAGGCAGAGGTTGCAGTGAGCCGAGATCGCACCACTGCACTCCAGCCTGGGCGATAGAGTGAGACTCTGTCTCAAAAACAAAACAAAACAAAACAAAATGCTGATTTGCTGAGCATGAAACAAATGCATGATTGACTGTTCCTTTACCCCGTCTTTCCACATGCAACATGTGGATTCAGGATTAAGTGAACACTAATCAAAGCCTCACAAAAATGTGGCAACTCACCTCACTGCATATCCCTACCCCCCCACACATGTTTTTTTTCCTTTTCTCTTTCCCCTCCTGCCCACTTTTTCCTCCCTTAAATGTGGAAGCCCTAAAAACCCTCTTAGGGAAAATGTGGGGCACAAATCCTATGGTGACTTGTGTCTCTGTGGCTTTTTCCTAGGCAGGCCTTCAACCTTGGCAAAATAATCCTGTAAATTGATTGAGACCTGTCTCAGACACTTCTTTGGTTTACAGTCACGTGGAATTGATGATGTCAATGGTGAGAGGGAAGAGTAAAATATGCTTCATAAACAAGGGTGTTTTATATTCTGTTACCAGGTGATAGGTATGATGGAGAAAGGAAGAAGAGCAGGTGAAGGAAGTTGGTTGGAGAATTCCATGCTATCCGGGTGGGTTTACAATCCTAAATATAGTGGTCAGAGTAGGCCTCATTGAGAAAGTGACCTTTTGGCAAAGGCTTGAAGGAGATGAAGGGATGGGGCAGGGCAAGAGCACCAAGCAAATACAACAGCTCGTGCAAGCATCTTGAGGCAGGAACAGGCCTGGTCTGTTCTAGGAGAAGCAAGTTCGCTGATGTGGCCGGATTGAATAGGTGGATGAGTAGTGGGAGATGGGGCTGATGATGTAAGGGTATCAAATCATTCAGCACTTTGGGCTAGTGCAAGGATTGGACTTTCATTCTGAATGAAATGGGAACCTTTGCAGGGTTGTGAGCAAAGGCATGATCAATCTGTTCACATCTTAAAGGATTACCCGCTACTACTTTGGGAAAGGGAGCAAGTTACTGAACAGAAGTACATGACCTTATGTGTATAACACAGTGTCTTTACATAGATGCATTCTTGTTCCATATATAAGTATTAAAACACATGAATATATACGCATAGACAAAATTCTTGGAGGACACAGTGGGTGATTCTGTTTGTTTACAAATCATCTTTTTATAGATGTGAATTTTCCTGTAGTAAACACTTGTCTTGAAGGTTCAGATTGTTATTATAAAGCATATGGTCAACTTGAAATGACACCAGAACAATGCATAAAAAGAAATTCAGGAATATATTTTGCACTTATTTGCAATGACATATGTCTATAATCTTACTCATGCAGAAGAGTTAGTAAATTTTCTACAGAAAATGCTAGGAGTTTGTTTCCATTAGAACCAGTTTGCCATATACGTATGTATATATAAAGTAAATTTTAGGGAAAAATGCAATTAAAAAATTATATGGTACTTTAGTAAGGAGAGAAAAGTGTGTTTGCTCTCATTTTATTGATAATGAACATGATAATGATACCTAACATTTATTTATCACCTACAAGGTGACAGGTATTATGCTCTTGCCTTATTTGCATTACCTCATTTAACTCTCACCATCATTCTAGGGTGCAGGTGCAGTATCCACTATCATTGTGAATATGAGGAGATAAGGCTGAGACAGTTGATGTGAATTTCCAGGTAGACAATATGGTCTTTTGAAATCAAACTGGTACTGACACCTTTATTCTTTGTTGTTGTTGTATTTGAGATGGAGTCTCACTCTGTCTCCCAGGCTAGAGTGTAATGGTGTGATCTTGGCTTACTGCAACCTCTGCCTCCCAAGTTCAAGCCATTCTCCTGCCTCAGAATCCCAAGTAGCTGGGACTACAGGCATGCACCACCACATCCAGCTAATTTTTGTATTTTTAGTAGAGACAGTGTTTCACCACGTTGGCCTGGCTGGTCTCGAACTCCTGACCTCAGGTGATCCACCTGCCTCAACCTCCCAAAGTGCTGGGATTACAGGTATGAGCCACCATGCCCAGCAAGACCTTTATGCTTGAACCATGAGTTGATACTCAGAAGTGGTATATAAATCAAATCTTACTACTTTACATAAAAGAGTATTTCTCATCTTCCTTGTATATTGAATACAAATATTTAAACATGTTTAAAAATTGGCTTTAAGGAAGTTTTTTGTCCTTATCGAATTAAAAACTTTACTTATTCCCCAAAATTTCATATAAAGTTAATAAAAAATAAACTCAATTTGTTTACTTGTTTATTTTTATTTCTTTTTCCTACTCCTGGCTGGGAGCATTTCCAAACTTCTCTCTCTTTTCTGTATTCCTTTGCTGTGTGAACTTCCCTGTTTCTGCATGGTATCATCTACTTGTTTAGCTTTCAAAATCTGTATAGATATAGCCACAGCTTAGCATAAAAGATCAGTTTGATGTGTTAAAATGACCTCAAATTATGCCTGTCCTGAATAGAATTCATCATCTTTGTCACTCCGTTTCCTGCCCTTCTTGATTTGCTTATTTTTGTCATTTTTTTGACATCTAAACTTGAAAGGGGAGAAAAGTTTACTCACTCTTCTTTCATTTCCTGCAATCAGTCACCTTCAGATGTTTGGTCTCTCTTACATATTCCCACTTTTGTCACCATCTTCATACATATAATCCTAGTTTGGGTTATTACATTATCTGTAAGAACCTTCTAATTAATTTCCCTGCTGTCAGAATATCTCCTGATTTTCAATACAACCAGTTCTTAACTGAACTTATGTTTTCTTAAAGAGTAGTTTTCTTGTGTCACTCATCACTTTTCACCCTAACTACTTTATTGTTCCTCCATCAATAGAGTTAAAAATCACTTTATTTGGGATACATGGCTTATTATGTCAATGATCTATGCCAATACTCCTATTAAACCTTTTACACAGAGTGCTAAAATGGAAGTTTGAGCTGAAAAGCAGGGGATAATAGCTAACATATTCCAAGGTGGTACTGGGCCTTAAGTAGTATTTTCAAACTAGGGGATGAAAAACCTCTTGCCAATGTTTAGGACATGAAACGTATTATATTTTTGAGATGGAGAGAGGAGTTTTGAGGATTTTTTTAAGTGTATATTTTGTATTATGAGTCTCATTCTCCTCACCCCTTCATCTGCCCCCAAAACTGGTAATAAACCTTTTGTCCAAGTCAAAAGAGAAGGATCCTAACGTCATCTGAAAAGCTTAATATATGTCCCTATCATTTGGAGGGCTGGATAGACTGGTGTCTAAGACACCTGAGAAATCTAAGTGATTTCTGGCCTAGGCAGCCCAAGATTTGGGAGGTTATTTCACCACCCTGGTTTATCGGGGCATAGGATGTGTAAGCATTTGCAATGGACTGTGTGTAAGAGTCAGCAAGGGTCATAATACATGTTATTTAAGGCTGTCTGAGGGAGAGGTTGGCATGCCAAGACCTCGGGCCAAACCCCATTGCCTTTTTGTAGATTTTGGAGCACAGCCATGCTCATTCATTTATGGATTGCATATGGCTGCTTCGGGCTATAGGAGTAGAGTAGTTGCTACAGAGACCATCTGGCCAATAAAGCCTAAAATATTTATTATCTGGCCTTGTACAGAAAAAGTTGTTGAACTCTGGTTTAGAGAGGTAGGCAGATTTCAGCAGAAAAAGTGTGGAATTATTGTTTGATTTCTTAGGACAGAGAAAGGAGAAAGCAAAATATCTAGAATAGAGAAGCAATCATCCTGATTATGGGAGGTCATGTAGAAGGGTGCTAAAGACAGAAATTTCAGAAGCCTAGTTAATATGAAAAGAGCACACCTGCTTTATATATATTCCATGTCCTGTGGTTATAACACCAGCTCATCATAGTCTCAGTCAAGCAGTGCTTGTTGGGCCCCTTTCTTCTCCTTTCCATTCACCAGCCCAGTAAGGCTGAGAGAGTGAATTATGTACCCGACTAAGAAGAGGAGTAACAGCAGGAGGGGACGAAGAAGATAAGCTGGGAGCACCTGCACCCCTGCCCAGCTTCAAAGCAGGTTCAAAGCTTTTATTATTACATGAGTTTCATCATTTTTATTATTAAAAGGAGATAGTGTTTTGCAACTTAGAGACTTTGAAATTTATGTAGCCTAAGAATAGCCAGAGAAGACATATGGTAGAAACACATTTTTTCAAGGGTCAGGGAAACCAGTGGTGTGCTGTAGCAGAATTCCACTGGCTTGAGAGAGATGGTTGTTAAATATTCAGGAACACTGCGATCCTGTGATTAGAACATCTGTAGCTTGAAATTGGCCACCATGGACATATTTATGCCACAGAAACTGGTAAATGCTGCCAATCAGAACTGTTTCCCCCCAGAAAGTCAGGGTCAGTTTACTAGCACACCACTGGACCATAACATGCCCCAGGGACTACTCTGAAACTGTAGTGACAGTGGAAAATAGGTGGGCTTTTTATTACACTCCATGAACTCTTCATGTTTAATACAAGGGTAGTACTTGGTTTCTCTTTTTTTAATTTATATTTTGATGTCATTCTCACTGTACTGTAAATACACTTATGATTATTTCTCATTAAATATGTTGTTTAACCTGTTTTGTTCAAAGAAATGTTTATCTCTCTCTGTTTGCCCTATGCAAATCCTGCCAACTTTTGTGATTCACCATGGACTGTACCTTTTTCTTGAATCTTTTCCAGATTACTGTAGCTTAAATTGAATTCTCGTTATTGCTCTTCCTTTAGTACTTGTGTTTCATTGTGTAAAACCATAAGTAATATGCCACATGGTGTTAAAATGTTTTTGTCCTCTGTGTTTTCTTCCTTCACCTATATTGTATGCTGATGGAAGGTAGGAATCACGGCTTCTTTCATTCTTCTATCATGTCAGTTCCATGTTCATAGTTACCATTAAGGAATTTATTTATAAACAAATATATTAATAACAGTTTACTCATGAATAAATATGGTAAACTTACTCTATATTTACACTGGCATTTCTCTACCTTCCTAGATTATCGGGATGATTAAATCTGATAATACATGTGAAATTTTGAAAAGTATGACTACTTATCCAAATGCGCCAGTTGGAGAAAGGATCTGAAAACATTTGGACTGTCTTAGCAACCGCTGATATGTGTTTGACTAAAGCTAAATTTGCCTTTTTCAGTCAAGGCACCTCTTTTCTCTGTTATCACATAATCATTGATGACTACTAGCTAATTGGTGATATTTTCTGACCTATCTTTCCTGATAATAAAAGAACCTGTATTAACAGCATTTTTTTTCTTTCAGTTACTATTTCTGAGTTATAGTAAGACCTGATTAAGTTGGTTATGAGCTAGTTGCCCACCCCCCCCAACCCCCGCCCTTTTTTTTTTTGTCTGCCTCTAGTGGCAAAATGCAGTGATCAGGATAACACAGGGAGCATCCTGGTTCAAGAGCGATGGGAAAACAGAAAATCATTGTGTGCTTTTACGGATAGGGTATATAAGAGAACAAATCAGTAAAGCTAGCTCACTCTCATTTTCTAGTAATTATTCTTGCAAAGACAAAGTCCAATACAATATGAGAAAAACAATCTTTTCTTATATGGTTCATAACAAATTTATTTGAATTGTTTTCACACAGTGTATTTTTAGTTAATGTGAAATAAAGCCTCAGTGATAGTTCTACATAAAAATAGCCTTTAATTTTTTGTTGAAATATCCTTCCTTTGTTGAGATCTTCTTCTTTATCCTTGTAGGAATATAAAGATTCTATTTGCTGGAACCAGCTAAGGCAACTTTCCTATAAAAGCCCCTTTGATGATACAAACTTCTTCTTCCTCAAAGTTTATCCCTAGATCAGGTATCTTTTCTTTTAAACTGTCTTTTTTTTAACTTTGGAAAACTTGAGGATTTTCAGTCTATGTTTGATAATTTTTGTTTATGTGTTCAAATTAAAGCCAGGGGAATGAGTAACACTAGCCTGTAGAGACTGGTAGGATATTGGCAGTCTTCTAATCAATTTCACTTTGCAGATGAGGATATAGAAGACACAGGGATCTGAAGAATCTAGGCATGTTCAAGGTCAGATAAGTTAGAAATAGACTGCCCCATTCATAGGCATGACATCATTAGTATGTTGGGATTTGTGTATAAGTGGTAATAGGGCATCTGCTGTGGACAAATTATTTAGAATCTCTAGTTTGTTTAAAATAGATTGCATTTTAAAAAATTATCACTAGACGAATGGAGACTTGACACGTTTTCATAAATTACTTAGTAATAAGTGATATTATATATAACATGATAACTATGGCCAAATAGTTATTTCGTTAATATATTCTTTTTTCTACATTTACTGTTTTTCTCTGCTCACATTCAGTCTTTACATTCACTTCTTCCCTGCTTCCTGTTAACCCTAAAAATCCTTTACTATTCAACAGTGTAGGAGACGAAGAATATATTTCCCTTACCCATCGTAGGTTTATGGCTGAGGCCCCTATAACAAAAGACAGAATAAGGAGGAAAAAGCATACGAACTTATTTAATACACCTTTTATGTGACATGGGAGCCTTCATAAGTAAACGAAGACCCAAAGAAATAGATAAACATGTTTATCTTTTGTGCTAGGTTTGATGAAGAAGTAAATAGTCATAAAGATTGGATATAAAGTGTGATCTAATAGTAATAAACCAGAAGAAACATAGCAAGCCTGTTGGTTCAGTTTTCTTTCTTTGCCCCTGTGCCTTCAGATAAGAGGATATTCCTTTCTCACAGGAGGGTTTTATGACCTGTTTCAGGACAGAAGGGCAAGAGAAGGTGAGAGTGACTTTCCTGCTTCTGCTGTTTTCGCAAATGCCAAGGTGTCATATTTGGGGGTAGCATGTCCTCAACTCCTATCCACAGTTTTGATTTTTGATGCAGAGGCTGGGACTGACTGTGCATGAATATTCAATAGACTTAGGATTCGTGGAACATCAGAGGACACAGATGTAGATGCAAGCTCATTTGAACTATGTCTAGAAGGTCTGCTACTTCAAACAGATGCAGTTTTGAGACCAGCAATTTAATGAGAGACAAGGAGAGTCTAGGAATAAAGTGGATTTAGTTGGGATTGAGATTGGAAAAGAGCACAATTAAAACTAGAGGACTCTCTTGGGAACAAGTAGTCCTCTTGGGTGTATGCATGTGTACGTGAATCTGATTGGAGGTGGAATAATGGCATGTAGGAGAGAAAAACCAGTGTTCTGAGGCAGCAGGTGTTCTGTAAGACAGACCAGGAAGAGGTAGTAAGGCAGCCAGAAAGCTACCATGGTACACCAGAGAAGCCAAATTATTCTTGAGGTACCCACTGAGCTTGTCAGCTGCAATGGCTAAGAGGTAAGTTGTACTTATGAGGTTTAAGGAGAAATGCTAGCTCTTTTAACTGGAATGGCCACAGGTCATTTGTTCTTGTGGCAGATGGCTGGTCTGCTGTGACTCTGAAGGTAATTTTACCTATTAACAGAATCTGAAAGAAAAAATTTGCTTTCAGTGATGTCATAAATGCTCTTCACTTTCATCTATTTCAGTGGCTGATAATGTTCCTTACTTCTGTAGCTGAGATTTCCCAACTTAATTTGGGTTCTCATCAGGGTAGAATTCCATCCAAGTCAATCGCAGCATCTGCACCCACAGCTCTGAGAAGGGAAAGATGTGCTTGGTGGTGGCCCCAAGTTTGCAGTATCGGATTGGACTCATTAGAATTACAAGGAAATGAAATAAAGAAAGGTAAAACTGGATTTCAAAGAGTCTAAGTGTGGCTGCTGTCGTGCGGAGGTGGTGACATGCAGACATGCAAGCTTGGAAGCTATGCAAGAAACAGAGCTGTGTGTCTGAATATCACCATGGTTACAGTCTATAAAAAATAATGAGGAGAGAAAAATAAGAGCACTGGAGTTTGAAGGCTTGTTTTCTAAAATTGGTTTTTATCTATTTGTCTGATAAAAATGAAAAGATCCTGTGGTTTGCATTATCTTGACTAAATCAAAAGCCAAAACCAAATTATAAATTTCTCCTTAAGTGCTCACTGCTAAACATTCAAGAATGTTTGTGCTGTCTTTCCCTCCCCTTGACATCATGAATCTTAGGTTTAATGAATCATTGTGAGATATCAAGTCATCCTCTAATCTGATGCTGAGCTACAATCAAAATTCAGTGATGACTTTCTATCTTTCACCCACTACTTCTTAAGCTTGTTGTCACTGATGCAGTGACATCATCGTTCTTGAATTTCAATGCTTCTTGCATCCAGCTGTGGCCATTGATTCACTCATTGAATTTGATGGTGTTAAGCACAATAAGAAAGATGACTTAATGGGCCTTAAATGTTCACTCTTATTGAAACCATTCTGCAATTTTCATTACCAAGAGAAGTCCCTGCTGCAATGTTATTCTGTTGACTTCCCAAATGCTTCTGGTAAGCAAAGATACAGGGAAATGCGGTCCACACCAGCTGTTTCAATCTAATTGAGAAAGAAACTAAGTGCTGATATTTAGTAAAAGTCTACTAAAATGCTCTTTTTTTCTTAAAGACGAAAGGACAAAAGGCATTGCATCTTCACAATTAAAGGAAAGCATGAACATTGGCGGTTTTCCAAAATTAGCATTCTTAGACAATATGAAGACCCGTATTTTTAGATGATTCCTTAATATTAGAAAATATATACTGAAAGGGATCAGAGTATGCCACCCCAAAATATAGCACTTTGGCATAAGGATTATTTTGAGCCGAAGGCAACTGAGAAACAGTAAACATTGAAAAGACTTCTACCCTCCTGTATTTGGCTAAAATCAGGTCATAAATTTCCCTTCGTGAAGGTGCCCCACCTGCTCCCTTCTCTTGTGCCAGGAAAGGGAGAATGGTTTGTAATCACCAGAGATGATCTCCAGGGGTGTCCAATCTTTTGGCTTCCCTGGGCCACAGTGGAAGAAGAAGAATTGTCTTGGGCCACACATAAAATACACTAACATTAACACTAACAATAGCTGATGAGAAAAAAAAAATCACAAAAAAACTTAGAACCTTTTAAGAAAGTTTATGAATTTGTGTTGGGCTGCATTCAAGGCCATTCTGGGCCACATGTAGCCCACAGGCAGTGGATTGGACAAGCTTGACCTAGGCTCAGCCCAGAGACAGCACCTGAGAGGAATCTGAATAACAGACCTTACTAAACAACCCTTATCTTTCATTAGTTTCTCCTACAGATTTACCTTCCCACAATTAACCACCCTTAAAAGCCTAATCCTGTTTTCCTTCATCTTGTCACTTCCACAGTTTGTTGCTCTATGTTAAAATGCTGTGTATCCCTGGGTTTAACTGCTTTTTTGGGTCTTTGCTTTTTTTCTATGAAGGACTTCATATGCATATGTGATAAATGATTTTTCCTGTTAATCTCCCTTTTGTAGGTTTAACTTGCAAGGCACCAGCCACTGAACTTAGGAGGGTAGAGGAAAAAATTTCCCTTTCTTACAATATCCGTCTGGTTTAAGGTGAACTAAGAAATGGCAAATTTTAAAATTGATGTACCTTCTGAAGATGCTGAAAATAACTTCTTTGGTTACTTTTGATGTATCTTACATGAGTAATTCAGGAAATATTTAATAACAACCAGCACTAAGCCCAAGACTAGACAAAAGCACTCAGGAATTATGCAATTAGTTATTTATTTTTTCCATAAATTGTAGGAGCTTTGTGGTCAGGAGAGGGCATTATCTTTTTCAAGATATTATACCTTCACGTTCAGATATAATAAACCAAAAAATCTCCAAACGTTCATCCTTTCGGGGTTACCAGTGTTGAGTGCCAAGTGGTGGTAGTCTACTTTTGACTATTCTGGAGGTCTTATTTCTTTAGAAAAATCTCAAAAAATAGAATGTTTACTTTAAATGTGTGCATTTTGTATGTGTTTATGAACATGTATGTGTGTGTATATATATGTATGTGTATATGTATACATATGTATGTAGACACATGTGTACATGTATCCGTAAAATATCAAAGTCAAATATCTTTTATGTTAGCTCAAGTCTAAGAATGCTTGACACTTTACTGAAAGCAGATATTTTAAATGAAATTTGACTTTTCTTTGTCTTCTTTATAATTTCTAATAATATCGGTTGCCTGTCATAAACTGAAAAACACATTTGCTATCTTAGGCAGAATAATAAATATGGGTTGTAAATAGTGTCTTTCATGGATAATTAAACTTTTTTTATTAAGAATGATAATAGAGATTACTGTAAATGTGGCTATCTTCCCATTACTTATATTTTTGAATGTCATTGGAAACATTGAAAAAAATAGTGTGCTACTCTCTAACTTTACTTCTTTTACTCCATCCACATAGAATATAGTAGAAATCTCTTCAAGTTTTGTTTTCTATTATTTTGAGAAAAATATTCTCTTCACATGTATTTCCCCAGAAGGACATTCTCTGACATAACTATAGTACAATGATCCCATTTTGGCGTGTGATATTGATACTACATATCACGTTATCCATGGTCCATATTCGCTTTGGCTGGCTGTCCCAATTTTTTCCTTGGTTCCTCACTCACTCCAGGACCCTCCACTGGACTTGTTATCATGGTTCTCTAGATTACTTCAATCTGAAAGAGTTCTCAACCATTGTTTTTAATCTTGAGATTTAAAAAAATTATAGGACACTTATTTTATGGAATGTCCCTCAGTGTGGGTTTGTTTGCTGATTCCTCAAGATTAAATTCCGGTTTTGCTTTTTCTGCAGGAATACCACAGGAACACATGGTGCTATTCCCAGTGCATCACATCAGGAGGCACGTTGTTATTCGTCCTAAAATTGCAGGTGTTAATGTTGATTGGTTGATTAAAGCTTCTCCAGTGTGAAGTTATTCCTTTTCCCCTTTGTAATTAGTAAGTAGTTTGTGGGGAGATACTTTGAGATGATATATAAATTTTTTTCTCATCAAATATTCACCTAATTAGCTTTAGCTTCAAGTAATTCAATATTTTCTTACTTCATCATTCCCTCTATATTTACTAGTGTACATTCCCCTTTAAGGGAGACTTTTTCTATTTATTTATCTATTAATTTACTCATTGATTCTTTTTTTTTCAATGAATTACAATCTATTAGAGTTATTTATTTTGATAGTCAAATGACATGAGTTTGGCCAATGAGAGCCTCCTGGGTCTTTTGGATAGGATTCCATCATTATTTGAAAACTTTTGTCACTCTCTGTTGCAACAAGAGATTCCAGCTTATCATTATTTCCCTTCATCAACCCCAGAATCAATCATTTCTCTAAGGAGCCGTGGTTTCTTTTAGTGAAGATTAATATTCAGAAACCAAGATCTGGGTTATAGATTTACTTACTGTTATTAGCGTGTTGTTGCTTCTCAGCTCTCTCTAGAAAACGTATGTACATATTTAGATATCTTTATTTCTATACTTATTTATCATAGATTAGCTGTTATTCTAGAGCTTTATAAAAATGGAATCATAACGGAAGCTGTGTCGTTCATCTGGGGTAATAGCTGAGTTTCGTTTTCCCATTGCCACGGAAAACTAGGACGCAAACACACCAGCGTGACGTTAAGAGCAGAAGTTTAATAGGTGAAAGAAAGAGAAGAGCTCTCTCTGCTGCAGAGAGAGGGGTCCCGGAGAAAAATGGGTTGCTGGTTCCTTCTCGAAATGCACGGGGTTTTATAGATGAGCTTGAGGAGGCGGTGTCTGATTTACATAGGACAAACAAGATTGGTTGGACCAGGTGAGCCATTTGTATAGCGAGGAAGAATCTGGCCACTCCACCCAAATCTTTTATTTTGCAGATGGTTCTCTACCTGTCCGATGCCATGTTGCCTATTCCTTACTGTACATATGGTGACAAAGAAAGGAAAGATGGAGCCTGCATGTTGAACATGTCTGGCCCCCAGGTAGCCTTTTCCTATTGGCACAGCTGCTGACATTCATCCATGCAAGCTTCCAACTTGCTTATCTATGTCTACAGCTTAATTTTTCAGGCTGCTCTTTTTAGGAAATAAATGATTTGGAGGCTGCTTTTTATTAAAAGGGAAACCTTACCAATGAATCTCTTACCCTCACTAACTACCTAAATAAGTTCTTTTTAGCTCCCATATCATAACCATGTATTCTTTTTGTTCAGCTTTTTTCATTCAGCGTAATGGTTATGAAAGGCATCCAGGTTGTTCCCCATATCAGTAATTTGTTCTTTTTTATTCCAGAGTAGCATCTTGTATGAGAATACTTCAAATTTTTATCCATCCTTTTGCTGATGGACTTTTGGATTGTTTCTAGTTTTAGACTACTACAAAAAAAGGTGCTACACACATTCTTGTCCACATCTTTTTGTTTCCATTTATTTTCATTTCTATTGGATAAAAACCTAAAAGTGGAGTTATTGGGTTGAGGAATATTTTACCCTTTAATTTAACTTTTTAAGAAAATTATAGGCTGGGCATGGTGGCTCACACCTGTAATCTCAGCACTTTCGGAGGCTGAGGTGGGTGGATCACCTTAGGTCAGGGGTTCAAGACTAGCCTGGCCAACATGGTGAAAGCTCATCTCTACTAAAAAATACAAAAATTAGCTGGGCGTGGTGGCGGGTGCCTGTAATCCCAGCTACTTGGGAGGCTGAGATAGGAGAATTGCTTGAACCCAGGAGGCGGAGGTTGCATTACACCACTGCACTCCAGCCTGGGAGACAGAGTGAGTCTCTGTCCAAAAAAAAAAAAAAAAAAAAAAGAAAAAAAGAAAAAAAAAGAAAAAGAAAAAAAGAAAATTATAAAGCTTTTTCTAAAATAGTTATAAATTTACACTCCCACCAAAAAATATATGAGAGTTCTGATAATTCTGTATCCTAGCTAACCTTTGGTGTTTTATTCTTTTTAATGGTAGCTACTCTAATGTTATAATCCTATCTCATTTTATTTTTAATTTTTCTATTTTTAATATTTGTGAGTACATAGTAGGTGTATGTATTTATGGGGTACATGAAATATTTTGATACAGGCATGCAATATAAAATAAGCACATCATGGAGAATGAGGTATTCATCCTCTCGAGCATTTATCCTTTGAGTTACAAACAACTCAATTACATTCTTAAGTTATTTTAAAATATGCAATTAAATTACTATTGACTGCAGTTACTCTGTGGTTCTATCAAATACTATGTCTTTTTCATTCTTTCTAATGCTTTTTTGTACCTGTTAACCACCCCCACTTCTGCTGCCCCCAACTTCGCCCTCAGCCCCCCACTATCCCTCCCAGCCTCTGGTAATCATTCTCCACTCTCTATGTCCATGAGTTCAATTGTTTTGATTTTTAGATCCCACAGATAGGTAAGGACATATGATATTTGTATTTCTGTGCCTGGCTTATTTCACTTAACATAGTAATCTCCAGCTCTATCCATGCTGTTGCAAATGACTGGATCTCATTCTTTTTTATGGCTGAATAGTACTCCATTGTGTATCTATACCACATTTTCTTTATCCATTCATCTGTTGATGGACATGTAGGTTGCTTCCAAATATTAGCTATTGTAAACAGTGCTGCAACAAACATAGGAGTGCAGCTATCTCTTTGATATACTGATTTCCTTTATTTGGGGTATCTACCAAGCAGTGGGATTGTTGGATCATATGGCAGCTCTATTTTTAGGTTTCTGAGGAAGCTCTTAACGGTTTTCCATAGTGGTTGTACTAGTGTACATTCCCACCAACAGTGTACAAGGGCTCCCTTTTCTCCACATCCTTGCCAGCATTTGTTATTGCCTATCTTTTGGATAAAAGCCATTTTAACTGGGGTGAGATGATATCTCATTGCAGTTTTGATTTGCATTTCTCTGATGATCAATGATGTTGAGCACTTTTTCACATGCTTTTTTTTTTTGCCATTTGTATGTCTTCTTTTGAGATGGGTTTGTTCATATTTTTTGCCCATTTTTTGACCGGATTATTAGATTTTCTCCTATAGAGCTTCTTATATATTCTGGCTTTTTCCTTTCCTTTCCTTTCCTTCTTTTCTTTTCTTCTCTTTTTTTTTTTTTTTTTTTTTTAAGACAGAGTCTTGCTCTTGTCACCCAGACTGGAGTGCAGTGGTGCGATCTTGGCTCACTGCAACCTCCGCCTCCTGGGTTCAAGAGATTCTTCTGCCTCAGCCTCCCAAGTAGCTGGGATTACAGGTGCCCACCACCACGCCTGACTAACTTTTTTGTATTTTTACTAGAGACAGGGTTTCACCAGGCTGATCTTGAACTCCTGATCTCAGGTGATCCGCCTGCCTCGGCCTCCCAACATGCTGGGATTACAGGTGTGAGTCACTGTGCCTGGCCATATTCTGGTTATTAATCCTGTGTCAGATGGGTAATTTGCAAATATCTTCTCCCATTCTGTGGGTTTTCTCTTCACTTTGTTGATTAGATCCTTTGCTGTGCAGAAGCTTTTTAACTTGATGTGATCTCATTTGTCCATTTTTGCTTTGGTTGCCTGTGCTTGTGAGGTATTGCTCAAGAAATTTTGCTGAGATCAATGTCCTGTAGATTTTCCCCATTTTTTTTTTGTGGTAGATTCATTGTCGGAGGTTTTAGATTTAAGTCTTTAATCTATTTTGATTTGATTTTTGTATATGGCGAGAGATAGGGGTGTAGTAAGGTTTCATTCTTCTGCATATGCATATCCAATTTTGCCAGCATCATTTATTAAAGAGACTCTCTTCCCCAAGTGTATGTTCTTGGCACCTTTGTTTAAAATGAGTTCACTATAGATGTGTGGATTTATTTCTGTGTTCTTTACTCTGTTCCATTGGTCTGTGTGTTTGTTTTTATGCCAGTATCATGCTGTTTTGTTTATCATAACTCTGTAGTATAATTTGAAATTAGCTAATGTTATTCCTCCACTGTCTTATTTTTAAATGATTTTATTTGTATTTCCCTACTTACTAATGATGCTTAGCACTTATCATGTATTTATTGTCTATTTATATATCTTAATTTGTGAAGTGCCTCTTCAAAGGCTTTTTTCATTTAAAAAATTGTTTTGTACTATTTAATTGTAGAACTATTTTATATTGTCTTTATGCAAGTTCTTTATCTCTGCCTTAATGGGACTAGGAGAATACTACAGGAAAAGCAAATAAATACAAAATTACATAATACAGTTTTAAGTTGTTTAGTAGAAACATGAATTCTGCGCAATAGAAGGGAGAGGAAGAAGCAAATAATTCATCTGTGGGTGTGGAAGAATATGTGGCATCTAAACATGGACTGAAAAGTGACTAAGGTTTTGCTTAACAAAAGAAGCAGTACAGTATCTAAGGAAGGAAAGGTGTGAAACAGCATAGAAAGTCAGTTCCATGAGCATGGAAACCTGTCTGTTTATTCATTATTTAGACTCTAGTACTGAGAACGGTACCTGGCAAACTCTTAGGTGTTGGACAAATAGTGTTGAAGAATGAATAATCGAATCCTTGTGACCTATAGGTTCATGGACAGCATCAGCAATGTTACTAGAGAGAAATGACATGATCTTATTTATTTATTTTGAAGCATAACTTTGATGGCTATTTGTATAATTAATGTCAGAAGGGAGAGAATAGAAGTCAGTTTGGAATATTTTGGTAGTATTTAGTCTTTCATTTAGCACATATTGTTTGAGGGCCATTGTGTGCCTCACATAATTGGTAGTTTTACCAAGGAAGAATAAGGTGTGAATCCTGCTCCCAAGGGGTTCTCAGAATGTTTGAGAGGTAGAAATAGAAACAGACAGTCACATCACAGTGCAAGCATTACAATGGTGAACATATTCCCCGAGGGCCTGTGTTTGCAAGGTCATTCTTGGGCATTAGAATCCCTTACTGGGGCTGAATCTACATGGGTATCAACCAGAAGAGGGAAATCAGACAAATGTTTCCATAAAAGATGTACCATAAACAAACCCTCTGAGACCCAGTGAATATAGTAAGTAAGAAGCAGCTTGGAATTCATAGAGGTTCAAGGTCAAAAACAGAAGTAGGTCAGAGGTAGTTGGGTGTCAGGTCTCGGGGAACTTGTAATTATATATGGAAATGTTTGAGTTTTATCCGTTCAGTGATGAACCACTGAAGTGATATAGGCAGAGGAATGACATAATCAAATTTACATTTTATATAGATCATTTTAAAATTTATGTGATAGATGAAAGAAGACAGGATTGGTATGGAGAAATCAGTTGCACTGGTTTAAGGGGTAAATGATTAAGGCAGCTAGAAGGTTTCTCTCAGAGTGATAGCTTTTATTTATCAAAATTAGCTTATAATACCAAACTACCATGGTATAATTCTGATTTAAGGTATTGTTATCTTGCCTGTCTCTCATTATTTACAATTTGAAATTGAGAAGAGAGGCTTAGTGTTGTGTTACTTGCCAACTTTAGTAAAATATAACAGGTATCATTAATGTTGCCAAGAGAAGAGGGATTCTAATTTAAGTAAAGTCAATGTTTAGAATCACTAGCTTGTACAGAGGACCTGATTCTTCAGTTCTGAAATCTAGGCTGATTTTATTCTTTAACCAAAGTAGCTCAATTGACCCAATTAACAATGCATTTCTAGCCACATTTTAAAATTTCTGGGAGAGATTTTAGAATAAAAAGAAATGTAGAGTCTAGTACTAAACTCTTCTTTCTTAAGTTCTCAAGTGCATGCCTCCCTAATCTTAAATATTTTATATTCCAAAGAATGCGTCTCTAACGTTTTTACAGTTTAAGCAAGAAATAAACTCACTAAAGGAATCCAGGGGTAGTAGAAACATTGTGCAATAAATGAGTAGAATCCTGTCCTATGTTGTATTGAGAATTCTTAAATATGCTGGTCTCTGGACTGCATGCAGGAAGGTCCATTCCTCACCTCTCCCCTTCTCAATATACAAGAGACCTGACCTCTGCAGACCGCATTTCACAGGCTTTCCTGTCAGCTGGCTTCCTTTCAGCTGGATTCCATCAGTGGGAGGCACTGGAGTGAGACTGGAGAGTGGGAAGTAAGGAGAAGCCAGGGTATTTATTATCCTTGTTCTCTGACTTCAGTGGCACCTCTCAAATGCAGCTCCTCTGAGGCTCTAGCTTCCAATGTAAGCCCATCCTGGTTTCAGCCACTTGCACTGACCCTGGACACCACAAGCATCACCTCCTCCCTCCAGCCCAGGCGGGACACCAGCTTCCTACATTTCCTAATCCCGAGGATGTCTCCCTGTCTTCTGTGTGGCTTCTTGGCTCTTCTGTCCCCTATTCATCTTATTCCCTGTATTAACTTTTTTTATTTAAATGCTTAGAATGCTTTTTGTTTTCTATGTTGGGCCCTGACTGATTCATGAGGCAAGCGAGATCTTTAAGTGCTTGAGTTAATCATCTTGAATTAAACATTTTCAGTGAATATAATCATTTTCCCTGATACACTATTCAAATGAAAGATGCCACCTCAAAGAAGAGGATTTCTGGGTGATTTGAAACAAACAAATGAACCAAAAGTCCTGTCAAACATCAATGTCTTTTCATTGACTAATACAGAATATGGCCTTGAATAACAAATGTGATGGCAAGTTGCTTTACCAAGATATTATTTTATGTATTTCTCCCCAGATTCTACCCTGTCTCCTGCCCCCACCCCAAGAAGATAGACAGGGCCTGTGGTGCCTATCTAATGGGGAGATTTTTGCAAGGCAGAAAACAGAAGCAGAAGACAGAAACAGAAGCAGAAAACAGAAACAGAAGCCTTTTGGAGTTAAAGGCTTTTTGAATTTTCTTAAACTCTTTAAAGAAATAGTGTTGGGTCCATAACTGGGGTAGAGTGAAGACAGAATTCGAAGTAATAAGGCTTTTGAAGAGTTAGATCAAGGCTTAAGGCTTCAAAGGGGGCAGAGATCTCTGGATCTCAGGAATAGCTGAACTCACATCAGAATCCCAGGCACCTCCCCGAGCAGGTTGAATGATCTCAGAGGATAATTTTCTGGTGCATTTAGGGAGGCAGGATGCTAGGTACCTGTGACCCTAAAAAGTTTATCATAGAGACCCCAGAACTTTGTGGCCTGAGGAACTATATGGATTGGGCTAAGTGTCTGTGGTCACCAAAGCAGACCGATGTGGGATCTTACCATCTACCTTGAGTCCCCCAAAACCCCCTGAGACTTCATCATCCTGAAATGTAAAGCTTCCCCAAAAGATAAAAGTCTTATTTCCTGCCACTCTTCCAGGATGGAAACTAGTGAGTTTACTGACTCATATTTATAAATCCTTTGAAAAAGTAATAATATGTGGTTCATGCTTTTTTATTTACAAAGCTACTACAAATTATATTTTAACAACCAGATGTTAACAGCAACTTTGCTTAGTAAAGGTCATAGGAAAAGGCCACAGATGGAGAGATTCAGGATTAATAAAAGCCAATGTAATAGAAAACATAATAAAATAAAAAGCAAAGTAGATCAAATATTTCAGGGTTTATGCCAAGGTATGATTATGAAGAGTTACTAAAGAAGCTGTTAGGAAATATTTTAACTTGAGGTAATTATAAAAAATGCACTATTATACCCATACATCATATACAGTATACTTAATACAGAATTTGGAAAATATTGCAAACCAAATAAATATTCCATTTTCAACAATTTCTATGTTATTAAGTACTTGTGACATTGATTAATTGTATCTTCTACAGTTGAGACTTTACCAATATCCTACTGTTACTATATTAATAGGTTGATTTGGAATTTTAACTTGTTCATAACATGTCATCTGTTTAAATTTATTAGTAACTATATATCTCTTGGTGATATACATACCTGTAGATATTATTTTTCCTCATCTGTGTTTTCAAAATTTTCTGCAAAGAACATGTAACACTTTTGAAATGTTAGTTACCTTCCAAGTTCTTAGTTTTTTTCCAATTGGCAATAAGAAAAGTTAACTTATTCACCATTTTTTTTTGAAAAGATAGGATGCATTGTTTATATCAGTATTACTTTAATTGAAATTAACCTAAATTTATTCTGAGAAAAATATAAATAGGATTTTGAATCACGTATTCTTTATAGCAACCAAATGGAGTCATTTAGTTTATTCCAGCCCTTATAGAAGCTTACCAAACAGAGCAAAATGGGTCACATATTTAAAAGCAAGTTGGCTACACTGGTGGCATCTCAAGTCATTCACTGGCATACTGAATCACAAGATGATTTCGTTCTAAAGATCAAAGAAGATTTTGTTTTGCCTTTAAGTATTTGAGTTTGCTTTAAAGTTCACTGATTCATGGTTTCTCACTCTATCGCATTCTGGGTCCCCTGAAACACAAAGTAACACAGTAAAAAAAGGGATGGTAAGACACCAGTTGTAACATGTCTTATCAATACTGTATGCTGATTTGGGAAGCAGTGTGTTACAGTAATAGTGTTTTGACTTTTAGAAACAGAGAATGGGTTTAAAACTTGGACCTGCCACTTAGTAGATGCATGATGTGATACTTAATCTCTTTTTGAACTTCGAAGACCCTTATATAAGAAAATGGGGTCATGTATTCTTTGTATAATATTTTGTGTATGAATTTTCCTCCTAAATGATACTAGAGTGTGTTTGAAATTAATTAGCTAAAATGATTTAACCACTCCCCTTTTGACAGATTTTTGAGGAGTTTCTGTTGTTTTACTATTAAAAATATATACTACTAACATTAAAATCCTTGTATTCTGGTTGTTTGTGCAGGTTACTCTGGATTAGGAATGATGAAAGGTAGAAGGGTAGAAAATGTAGTCTCATTATTAACTGGAAGACATTATTAACCATGGAACACACTCTTTTTGCATGCATAAAAATCTCTTTCTTTTCATGAAAAGCAATTGTGGGCAGAATGGAGCAGCTATTTCCTCAGAGGGGAGTCACTCTATCAGACAGAGTTAGTCTTTTATATTTTGTGACTCCGTCTTTCGAGCTAAGGCAGAGCAATTGTTCTTTAGCACCCCTTCCTCGCTTTTTCGCTATATACAGAAGTATCTTCATATAGATTAGATATAGATGATTTCCCACTTGGACTTAGTAGTTGCTGAGAACACTTAATTTGGTCTATCACTTTTCCTTTTTTTTCTGAGCAAAAGTATCTTCAAAGAACTAAAAAAAAATGTAATTCTAACATGAGGACGGTCTGCTATCTTATCTTCTGTTTTCCAATTATATCTGCCATCTCAGTTTTAAGATCAACAAAGAAGGTGGATAAAGCACTTGTGAAATTATCAGCCACACCGAGACAACAGTATTCTCAGAGGTAGGAGTTAAGGGGTCTCTGAAATAAGAGATTAATTTATTTTTAATCTCTGTCTTTTTTAAGGATTGGATTTTTGACCAATCCATTTCAACAGGAATGATCTCAGAGATATAATGTGAGGTGTGCAGCTCTCTCAAATGTGGATCATTATATTTTATATCATTTTGTTAATTAATTTATATTGCTGTTTCTTACCGAGTTTTAGCATCTTCATGTCCTACAAGGAGATGAGTTGATAGATATCAGGTTATCTTAGACTACACATTCCTAGAATAAACTTATATTCTTCAGTGAACTTCTGTTTTTACTTAGGAAGGTTAGGAAACGTAACTAGATTATGCAAATCTGATCTGAACAAAGATTTGAAGATATAAAACTAATGAGGTTAGTTATCATCCCCACCTGTCTTATAAGACATTAAGAAGGAATATTATCTATTCAGGGGGGTAGTTTAAGAAAAACTGGCCAAGGAAAGAGAGGAGGACCCCATGAAGGTGCTGGAGGATCAGGAGGAAGAATAGACCAAGAGGAAAAAGGCAGTCAGCTTAAGGGAGGCCAGGAGGGAGGCTGATCAGAGTAAGGTCAGGAGAAAGGGAGAAGTGTTTAACTTAGGATTTTAGGTACTCCATGCTTTTATTACCTCTTCTAAGGAGTTCTTAAGGGAATCAGTTTTAGAAATTTCTTAAGTTGTAGAGGCTACTTCAAAAAACGCTGATCATTGAATAGTTGAAATTTTGAAACTTCTTTCCTACGGCATATCACAAAGGATTGTTTTCTTCATATTCCAAGTTTTTCTAGTATCATCAATAAAGTTCAAAGTTGTTCTTAATAAAAGCCTGCCACAGTTTAAGAAGCTGGATAGCAGCCCACAAGTACATTGATTCAAAATAAGAGAACCTGAGCATCAGGCTCGTAGGTTTACCATCACTGTCTCCAATGCCTGTCTTACCCATGGGGGAGACCCATTAAGTAGCGAAACAGTGCAAATGAAAAAGCTTACACCAAGGACAATTAAGATGGAAGAATAAAAGCTTAGATAGTGCTTTCAAGCAAAGGGAGCAGAACAGTGGTCAGGAGCAGGACCAGCCCAACTGTCCAGTCACTGGGACTCCAAAGAGAGGAGACATCAACAGAGTGTCTGGCATGATGAAATGCCAAGCACCCGAAAACACAGTCCTGATCTGAGTCTTGACATTGAAACCCTGGAAGAAAATCAGTCAGAACAATATAGGTAAAAATCTGGAAGATGGAGCTTTTATTGAGTTTAGCAAGAGGAAGTAGTTGAAGTTCACCTAGTTAGGGGAATAGTTGCTCAAAGATGATTCTTGTATATTCACTGCCATTGTTTGAGGAATTTGGATTATGTCAACAGGGTGAGAAGGGGCAATTGGGTGAAGGTCATGTGCCAGAGGGGATGGGAGGAAGAGACAGCTGCAGGGATCAAGCAAATGAAAGCCGTAGTGGAAAATTTAGTCATTCACTCTCTCTTACAAAGCGGATGAAAATATTTATTGAATAAAGGAATGAAAGAATGAACAATAAGTATAAGAAGTAAAAATAGAGTGCAACAGGATTTCACAGTAGTGACCATTACTCCAGTTGGGGCTGCTTACGAATTCATGAAATAGTTGACACATGAATTACAAGTTGAAGGATAGACAGTATTGGACATTTGAGAGAGAAGAAAGCACAAATAATGACCAAGAAGTGAGAAAAAGTAGGGAAGGGATAGGGAACAATAAGTAGCAGATTGTTTTTCTAGATGTATTTTTTAAGGTTAATGAAGTAAGTTCGAATGAAATAAGAGGGTATCTTGAGTCCCTATTTAAGGATTTTAATTATTCAAATAATAAATGACTGTGATATTATCTCTCAATTAGGTAGGATTCATATGAGCAAGATGCCATTTGGTTAATTTTGTTCTTGAGAATGTAAATTGTAGTTCGCTTTAGTTACCAAAAGGTGGCAAAGTTACATGCTTGATAGTAGTTTTAAAGTACTAGACTGCTTCCCAAACAAGTCCTCTGATTTTTATTGAGTCTGTGTCAACACACATACAACATGCAAGATAACAACGGGCAAAAGCCACATTGAAGTTTGCTGTACTGCTTGTTGATCTCTGTTCCTGGCAATCCTGCAGCATCACAGCTTGCAATATTATGAATCATAGCCTTGCCTTTTCATTTTATTCTTTATTTAGTACTATAATTATCTAAATGAGCTTTGAAATTATGAGTTGAAGCTTCAGACTAGTCTCTGATTCTGCTATTCCAAGTATAAATTTGGTTCAATACTTTACATGTCTTAAAAGAGCAATGCAGTTTTTAAGAGGCAGTTCAAATTCTCACCACCTTCTTTTCTCCCTTACAGCTTCTCAAGGAATAACTACTGTCCTGAAATTAGAATGACTTTTTTCTGTATGTTTCTGTTTTAATTACTTATTCTGGTTAATGCCTCCTAACAAAGATCATCAGGAAATCTGTATTTGAATAAGTTCGGTACATTTCGATGATGGAGAATGCACATCATAAGAAAGCGTGGAGCACCTCAGTAAGAGGGTGTTAGAAAGGATTTATTACAGATTTGGACTTGCATTAGGTAAGTCTGGGAGGACTCAAGGAAGTGGGACTTTGCTCCAAAATGTTTACTGTTAGGGAGCAGAAGTAATTCTATTATTGAATGTCTTATCAAATCTTACCTAAAAGAAGGGAAGAATAGGATAAAACTAAAGCTGTAACCGGTAGAGAAGCAACAATCACTCGTATTAGCTGGGAAGAGGAAATGACATTCAGAGAGAAGAAAGCATAAATAGAGGAGATTTGGTCATACTTGTGGTTTGGATAATATTCCTGGTTTGCCTTCGTTTAATATGAATTCAGACTTGTTTTTATTTTGGCCTATAATGATCACAAGGTGGCTTTGTCTGATGTTGATGTAAAATTACTTATGTTAAGTAGAAGAATATTAAGCCTAGGTCATCAGTCTCATAAAGGTGAGTTCCAGGCCAGACCCTAGTTGTTAGTGTTAGCTTTGCTCACACATGTCAAGGGCTGCTTTTTGCATATATTTATATATCTACATCTAGTTGCATATACTCTATATCATTTGGGCTATGTATCATTTTTTGTGTTTAAATGTATATAAATGTTATCATACTGCATGCGTGATCTCTAATAATTTGATTCTTAAAATGTTCATTCTTAGAGGGGTGTGATGGCTCATGCCTGTAATCCCAGCACTTTGGGAGACCAAAGTGGAAGGATCACTTGAGGTCAGGGGTTTGAGACCAGTCTGGGCAACACAGCAAGACCCCATCTCTACAATATAAAAATAAAGATTAGCTGGGTTTGATTGCATGCAATTGTAGTCCTAGCTACTTGGGGGGATCACTTAAGCCCAGCAGTTAGAGGCTGCGGTGGGCCATGATTGCACCACTGCACTCCAGCCTGGGCAACAGAGCAAGACTCTGTCTCAATAAAATAATAAAATAAAATAAAATAAAATAAAATAAAAACATAGCATAAAATAAAATAAAATAAAATAAAATTGCTCTAAACATATTCAGTTTGCTTCTTTTTGACTGTGTGTATGGTTTTCCATTATACAAAAAGCCTCCTAAATATACGTGGACATTCAATTTCATTATGCTGTTTTGCTATTATAGGTAGTGCTGTCAAGAACTATAACTATGAATATATTTTTCATACATACATATGGAGTTCTTTAGGGTGTTTATTCTAAAATGAAATTACCAGATTCTATAGGATGGACATTTCAACTTTACTAAATATTGTCAAGTTGGTCTCCAAAAATTGATTGTATAAGTTTTTACTTTGTCCTGCATTGTTGCAGAGTTTGTTTTCCTGTATCTTTCAACAGTACTTGTTATCAAATTTTCTCAGTCTTCTGGGTATGCAGTAGAGTCTCATTGTTATTTTCATGTGCTTTTATCTAATTATTAGTGAGCCTGCCTATTTTGTTATATAACTTTTGGCCATTTGGTATTTCCAATTTCGTGCATGGCTTGTTTATATTATTTGGTTATTTTTCCATTGAATGTAGGTGTTTTGCTTGTTGATTTGTGGTGTGTTTTCACATGTTTTGGGTTCCTATTAATTGTAGTCAGTGACTTATCTTTTCCTTTTTTCATGGCCTCTTCTTTTCTTTTCTTTGCTTGTTTTTCTTTCTTTCTTTCTTTTTTGTTTTGTTTTGTTTTGTTTGAGACGGAGTCTCGCTCTGTCACCCAGGCTGGAGTGCAGTGGCGCGATCTCGGCTCACTGCAAGCTCCGCCTCCCGGGTTCACGCCATTCTCCTGCCTCAGCCTCCCGAGTAGCTGGGACTACAGGCGCCCGCCACCACGCCCGGCTAAGTTTTTGTATTTTTAGTAGAGACGGGGTTTCACCGGGTTAGCCAATGGCCTCAATCTCCTGACGTTGTGATCCACCCGCCTCGGCCTCCCAAAGTGATGGGATTACAGGCGCGAGCCACTGCGCCAGGCCTCTTTTTTTTTTTTTTTTTTTTTCTGGAGACAGGGTTTTGCTCTGTCACTCAGGCTGGAGTGCAGTGGTGTAAACACTGCAGTTGTGACCTACTGAACTCAAGTCATCCTCCTGCCGTAGCCTCCAGAGTATGTGGGACTACTGGCACACACCATCATGCCTGGCTAATTTTAAAATTTTTTTGTAGTGGCAGGGTCTCACCATATTGCTCAGTCTGGTTTTATGGCATTTTCTAACCCAGAATTTTTAAACTTTCATGTGATCAAATTTATCAGTCTTAAGAAAATTGTTTGTATTATTTGTCGCTTAAAAATACTATTCTATTCTAATGACAAAATTATTCTCTTTTTGTTCTAAAAGTTATAAAGTTTTATTTTTCACATCAGATCTTTAGTTCATCTAATTTTGTGTATGTGTTTGTGTATGTGTGCATAATTTGAATAGGAATTTATTTTTCCATTTTAACCATATAGTTTGTCAGTTGTCCAACACTTTTTTCCCATCTGATTTATAATGTTACCTAATTCCTAAGTGTAGTTCTTATAATTACAGGGATCTATTTCTAGGCTCTATATTTAATTACATTCTTCAATTTGCTTAGCACTATGGCAGTATCATAATATTCAATTGTACTTTTTCCTTCTGTTTCTTGGCCAAAGCTGACTTAGCTTTTTGTAGCTCTTTATGTTACCGTATTACTTTATGTTGACTATATTATCCTTGGAATCCTTTTGGGAATTCAATAAGTGTTGCATTTAGTTTATACAATTATAGGGAAAATATCTACCTTTAAGCATTGAAATTTTTTATTAGTGAACATGGTCTGTTATCTTCTTTTATTTAAGACATTTCTGTTCTTCAATGATTTAAAAATTTTCTCAGTAAAGTCTTACAGATTGTTTTAGACTTAGATCAAAGCATAGTTATTAAATATGTTACATATTATCTTTATTTTCATATATTGATCTTATATTCAGCAACCTTGCAGAAGTCTCACATTTGCTAATGTATAATGTGTGTTCTTTCAGATTTGCTATAATAGATTAACTATCTTTGTGAGTGATGACAGCTTTGTTCTTTTCTAGTTCTTGTATATTTAATTTCTGTTTTGATTTACAGAAGCAAACACTCTAGCTTATTCCTGAATTAAAAGGAAATGCTTCTTATGATTTACTCTGTAGTATGCTGTTTCTTATAAAATAAATAATCATTAAGAGATTAGGACAATTTTAATCGATTTCTGGTTTGCTTAAAGCCTTTATTCTTCATGAAAGCATACTGAATTTATCAATTTATTTTATTGCACAAATACCTTGTTCAATAAGTTTTTGCCTTAAATCTGTATGATGTATTAAAATAAGATTTTCTAATTTTAAGCTATCTTTGTACTCAGATGTTAAACCATCCTTGAATTGTGATTGGTTATTATGTATTTTCCATTTTAAATTAGATTTTAAAATTTTAGTTTGTAAATAAAATCAACCTTAAATTTTTTTTTTTGATGATGTCCTTACCTGTCTTTGGTATTAAGATTTATGTAGTAATATAGCATTAAGTTGCAAAATGTGCTCCTTCTATTCTGCAACAACTTGTACAAAATAGAAATTGTCTCTCCTTAAAGCTTTAATGGGGCCCTTATTTAATAATATCTGGGCCTGGCTATTGATCAGTGGGCAAATTTTTAACTATTGGTTATTGAAATTATTATTATGCAGTTCAGGCTTGCTATTTCATTTTGAAACACTTAAAATATGAATTTCATCAACATTTTCAACAAACTTAAGAAATTATTTTTAGTGTTTTTTATCTTTTTTCAAAATTTTTATCATGGTTTTATTTTTATTGTGTCTAATACTTTACCTTTCCTCCTTTGTTCTTGATAACACTTGCAGTGGTTTGTCAAACGTATTAGCTTCTAGAACACCAGGTTTGAAAATGTTCTTTCTCGTATTCTTGATTTCTAAAATTCTATTAATTACTCTTTTCATCTTTATTGCTTCTTGTGATCAGTGTTTTTCCTTGTATTTTGTTCTTTTAAGAGAATAAGTGAATTTGTTTGAATGTTTTTCTTTCTAAAATATGTATATAAGGCTCTAAATTTTCCAGTACTGTTTAATCTGCATTCCTGTACATTTTGATGGATAATTTTTTTCACTGAAGTTCAGTTGTATTTTGTCAAGTTTATTATTAATTTTTCTTTAACCCACACATGATTTAGAAGTTTTTAACTTAAATTGTGTTTAATGACCTTTTCATCATTCTTTCCTTATTTACCTGCATTTTGATCATGTGACATTATGAACATTATATAAATTTTTTGGCAGCTGTTGTGACTTAGTTTATGGCTTGATAATTGATTGGTGTTTATAAATGTTTTATGTATACTGTATTTGATAAACCATGTATTTACTTTAATTATTGGGTACCAGGTTTCATATATGTCCATTGGATAAACTTTTTGTCTTGTTTTTGTATTCTATAACAATGACTTTTGTCTGGAAATATTTTGTTGTGATATTAATTTTTGATTAGTGATATTAAATTAGCTATCAACTTTTCCTTGATTAGTATTTACCTGGCATATATACTTTTCCATTTATTTAGTTTCATTTCTTTCAATTTATTTTTTCATTTTTTTGGTTTCCACAATTCTATCTTATAAGTTGACATAGACAGATTTCCAAAATTCAATTAGAAGCAAGTTTAATCTTATAACACTTATTTAGATTTCTGAGAATTTGGCTTTATTTCTGTCGTCTTATTGGTGTGTGTGTGTGTGTGTGTGTGTGTGTGTGTGTGTTTACTGAGTTTTACCTTTACCATTTTCCTCTTTTTTTCCTCTGTTGTGTTTCGTTGATCAAATGTTTTTAACTCTCTTTTTGTCTTTTTATTATATGAAGTTCTTATACCTTTACATTTTTAACATGCACAAATGATGTGACGCAGTCTTAATTTAATCAATATCTCCATTTGATTCTGGACCATAGAAGGACCTTTTGGTTCAGTGACTTCATCATACTTGTGTAGTTATTTCAGTAAGGTTCTGTGAGTTAGGAACTCCTTCAGGGTTGGTTAGTCTATAAATGTTTCACACTCTTTCTTGAAAGGCAATTTAGCCTGCTTTAAGGTTCTAGCTTGACAGTTATTTTCTCCCAACATTTTACAGACATTATGTCACTTTCTGTTGGATTACATTGCTGCTTTGTAAGTCTTCTTTCAGTCTAATTATAATGCTCTTATGGATACTGTGAATTTTTCTTTAGTTGCTTTTAAGGTCGTTTTGATATCTAGTAATTTCCTATAACGAGTACAGTTGTAGAAACCCTTTTATTCACCCTGTTATTGGTACACTGTTCTTCCTGCATCTGAGACAGTGTGTTTTATTAGACAGGTGAAAGTCTAAGCTTTTATTCCCTTTGATATTGCCTTAACTCAGCCTCTACATTTTCTCATTTTGGAACTTCTGCTAGCTATATATAGAATCTCTTTATTCTGACCTCCATGTCTCTTAATGCTGTTTTTGTATTTTACGTTTTATCTTTTCATGCTGTATTCTGAGTGATTTCCTCAGATCTTTCAACTCCCTTAAATTTCTTATGTGGTCTGTGTAAATTGCTGTTTCATAGATTTATTAAGACTGTTAAAAAACAGTAAAACTCAAAACATACATATCTAAAATGTGCAAATCCTAAGTGTAATAATTACAGACCAATTAGTTTTCACCATTTGAACACATCCATGTAACCACCACCCCGATTAAGACTAGAATTTTATAAGCAACTGCTACAATGAACATGGTGATGCAAATGTCTTTTAGAGATTCAGCTTTCAATTATTTTGGATATATACCAAGGAGTGGGATTACTAGATTAAGTAATTTTTTTCTTTTTTGAGGCAGGGTGTTCCTCTGTCACCTAGGCTGGAGTTCAATGGTGCAATCATGCATCATTGCAGCCTTGCCCTCTCAGGCTCAAGCCATCTGCCCACCTCAGCCTCCCAAGTAACTGAGACTACAGGTGTGCTCCACCACACCTGGATAATTTTTAAAATATTTTGTAGAAATGGGGTCTCACTATGTTATCCAAGTTGGTCTCCAATTCCTGGGCTCAAGAGATCATCCAGCAAGAGGTGTCCCTCATAGACATCCCAGCCCATCCTCCTTAATTTAAACACTATCTATTCCTATCTGCATCAATTACTTTTGTCTGTTTTTGAACCTTTTATAAATGTAAAGTGTGTACTCGCTGTGTCTGGTTTCCATCACTTAACATAATCCTTGTGAGACTCATCCATTTTGTTACAGGTAGTTCTGGTTCAGTAATGATCATCATTTTATAGTATTTCACTCTATGGTTATGCCACAATTTATTTTTCATTCTCTCATTAATGGCTGTGTTGTGTTCAGATTTTGAATACTATAAAGAGTGCTACTTTGAACACTTTTGATGCACATACATATGTACATTCTGAAAGGTATCTTCCTATAGAGCGGAATTGCTAATCATAAGATTTGCATGAGAGTTCCAGTTGCTCTATATTCTCACCAGCACTTAGTATTGGCTATCTCTGCCATGTTACCATTTTGTCTCAAAGAACTTCCAAATTTGCAAAGAAATTTGAAAACAGTAGATTTTTAAAAACATTTTTAATATGTCAAAGAAATATTTCATTTAGAGATAAAAATAATTGGCCTGGCACGGTGGCTAACCCCTGTAATCCCAGCACTTTGGGAAGCCTAGGCAGGCAGATCACCTGAGGTCAGGAGTTCGAGACCAACCTGACCAACATGGTGAAACCCTGTCTCTACTAAAAATACAAAAAAAAATTAGCCAGGCTCTTGGTGGGCACTGGTAGTCCCAGCTACTCGAGAGGCTGAGGCACGAGAATTGCTTGAACCCAGGAGGTGGAGCTTGCAGTGAGCTGAGATTGCACCAATGCACTCCAACCTGGGCAACAGAGTGAGACTCCATATCAATAATAATTATAATTATAATTTTGGTCACAGTAAATGATGCTTTACAAATATGAGTTCAAATGTTGGATTTATTGGAATTTTAAAATAAGAGTGGTCTTTGCCTTATTGCTTTGTTCTATTGTATGAAACAGTCTGACACTATTTGTACTTAGTTTCCTAAAGGAAATTGTATGAAAGAACCATGAATATAGTTGCTAAAACTGTTCAGAATATATGTGTAAATGATGTGAATCATCACTAGTATGTGAAAATGTTGAAAGAAAAAGAAGACAATGAATCTAATGATCTTGCGTTCTTTGTCAATGCTTGTTGGTTGAGTCATAGAAGAGTTTTACGAAGATTTATAGTTCTATTAACCCAAATTGAAGAATTTTAAAACAAAAGTAATGCTTGACAAATATTCAATAACCAGGGACAAAAATAGCCCTGTGACGTATGTTTTATCAGCAAAGTCACGCTGCTCTACACATGAATTTAAAGCTCCAAGGAAAAGGAAAAGCTTATTTTTGAGGTAGCCAGGCAGATATGAGATTTGGCTTTGAAATTGAAACTTTTCATAATACAAATCAGTAACATCAATTTTATACATTTTCAAATATTAATCAATGTATAGGACATTATAATTGTAATCAACTGTATTATGCAAATTGGTTGTAAAAACTAGAAGAAAATTTTCAATAACATTTCTGCATTGGTAAATTTAGAATTGTTTTCAGTTTGTGTAATACCTTAGTGAATTTAATGTCAATATTGAGTTAACACAAAAGTGAATTTGCTTATCTGAGACAGATGTACTTTTGAGACACAGTTTTGAAACTGACACGTTCTTGCTTAAAAACCAAATCTATTGTTCTAAAAAAAAGATGAACAGAGTTGTCAATATTGCGGATATTAAAGGAAGATGATTTTTGATATTCAATTCAGTTATTAGGAAACTTTCAAGTAAGTCTGTAATAACTTGGGAAGATGCATCTATTTTCTTACTGTAAATTATATGTAGTATAAATACAGATCAAGTACTTCTGATTAAAATTTAGCATCCAAAAGGAGATGTGCTATAAGTATAAAATGCTTACTGGATTTTGAAGACTCAGGGAAAAAGTTATGTGAACTACTATCTTCTTAATTTTTTATATTGATTGGATATTGCAAGATAATATTTGGTTTTGAATATTTGGTTAAAGTATATTATTAAAATAAATTTCTTCTGTTTTTGTAATGTGGTTACTAGAAAATTTAAGATTACATATATGGCTCACATTATATTTCTATTGTACAGTGATAGTCTAGAGCAGTAGCTTACATGTGCATATTTTCAGAAGAAGCAATCTCAAACCAGTATGTTACAAAGCAAATTGGGTTAATTACCTGTGTTTAAATCTAGTAGTTTCCCATTAGCTTACTTCCATCAAGAAGTAAGATAAATTCCTTAGGGTACTGCAGACTCTGTGGTCAAATATTTGGCTCTTATTTCAGCCATGTGAGCTACTCTTCTCTCCATTGTACTTTAGTGTGTCTAAAGAAATGAATTCTTTTTTCTATTTTTGATGATGCCATTCAATTTCATGAGTTTTAAAAATTTACATCAATTATTCCTGCTACTTAGAATGCCTTTATCATCTTGACTGCTTGGTGAATTTCTATCAATTTTTCCAAGACCTTATTCTTATTTGTTCCTGTTCAATAATTTTCTTGAGTTTTCTCACTGGAAGATTAATCACTGCTTACCTCATCTGTATTACCACTGTGTTTTCCACACACCCCTTATCACCTTTTATCAAAATATTTTTGTTTGAAAGATTTATTTTCTTACCACCTGTAAATTCTTTTTGGTCTTGTTCCCTACAGTTTTTTACATGTCTGGCATAGCACCTGGTTTATACTATATATATATGAATATTTTTTAAATGTATGAAAGACGAAAACTAAAGTAAGGTAAAACATCTGACTTGAAAAATAGGATAAAATAAATAAAGGGAAAGTTAAACATTTAAACATTTCTTAAAAATGGTAGTCCAGGTCCATATAGAAATTTTCTTAGCTGTAATGGAAGAATAAATTATTTGTGAAAAATCTGAAATAGTACAAAAAAGATGATTTTCATTTTTATTTAGTAGGAAATAAGGTATTTTAATTTAATATATTATTATTGAAGACTTATTCCTTACTGACAGTTTTCTTAATCATCCAACAGCATAAAATAATTTTATTGCTCACTTGTGCATTAAATTACTAGCTCTGTCAGCTACCATTAAATATTTTAATAAGTACATATTAGAGCTTACAGAAAATATTAAAGAAAATTTATGCGACTAAAAATAGTAATTGATATTTTTAGAGGCACGCTACCTCAGGCACAATGGAAAACAATTATGTCTTTCTTGACTTATATTAAATGGAAACAGTGGAAATAGCTAAAATTGATTAATTGATTACAATGATAATAAACTATGGACAAACAAATGCATAACAAATAATTAATCTAAACAATTATATGAAAATCATTCTAATCAATTTCTCCCCTTTTTTAAAATTTATTTTTATTTATTATATTTTTTATTATATTTTAACTTCTAGGGTACATGTGCACAACCTGCAAGTTTATTACATATGTATACATGTGCCATGTTGATGTGCTGCACCCATTATCTTGTCATTTACATTAGATATATCTCTTAATGCTATCCCTCCCCCCTCCTCCCACCCTGCAACAGGCCCCAGTGTGTGATGTTCCCCTTCCTGTGTCCAAGTGTTCTCATTGTTCAATTCCCACCTATGAGTGAGAACATGCGTTTGGTTTTTTGTCCTTGTGATAGCTTGCTGAGAATGATGGTGTCCAGCTTCATCCATGTCCCTAAAAAGGACATGAACTCATCGTTTTTTATGGCTGCAGAGTATTCCATGGTGTATATGTGCCACATTTTCTTAATCCCGTCTATCATTGTTGGACATTTGGGTTGGTTCCAAGTCTTTGCTATTGTGAGTAGTGCCGCAATAAATATATGTGTGCATGTGTCTTTATAGCAGCATGATTTATATTCCTTTGGGTATATACCCAGTAATGGGATGGCTGGGTCAAATGGTATTTCTAGTTCTAGATCCCTGAGGAATTGCTACACTGTCTTCCACAATGGTTGAACTAGTTTACAGTCCCACCAACAGTGTAAAAGTGTTCCTATTTCTCCACATCCTCTCCAGCACCTGTTGTTTCCTGACTTTTTAATGATTGCCATTCTAACTGGTGTGAGATGATATCTCACTGTGGTTTTGATTTGCATTTCTCTGATGGCCAGTGATGATGAGCATTTTTTCATGTGTCTGTTGGCTGCATTAATGTCTTCTTTTGAGAAATGTCTTTTCATATCCTTCATCCACTTTTTGGTGGGGTTGTTTGTTTTTTTCTTGTAAATTTGTTTAAGTTATTTGTAGATTCTGGATATTAGCTCTTTGTCAGATGAGTAGATTGCAAAAATTTTCTCCCATTCTGTAGGTTGCCTGTTCACTCTGATGGTAGTTTCTTTTGCTGTGCAGGAGCTCTTTAGTTTAATTAGATCCCATTTGTCAGTTTTGGCTTTTGTTGCCACTGGCACAAGACAGGGATGCCCTCTGTCACCACTCCTATTCAACATAGTGTTGGACGTTCTGGCCAGGGCAATCAGACAAGAGAAAGAAATAAAGGGTATTCAATTAGGAAAAGAGGAAGTCAAATTGTCCCTGTTTGCAGAAGACATGATTGTATATCTAGAAAACCCCATCGTCTCAGCCCAAAATCTCCTTAAGCTGATAAGCAACTTCAGCAGTCTCAGGATACAAAATCAATGTGCAAAAATCACAAGCAGTCTTATACACCAATAACAGACAAACAGAGAGCCAAATCATGAGTGAACTCCCATTCACAATTGCTTCAAAGACAATAAAATACTTAGGAATCCAACTTGCAAGGGATGTGAAGGCCCTCTTCCAGGAGAACTGCAAACCACTACTCAACAAAATAAAAGAGGACACAAACAAATGGAAGAACATTCTATGCTCATGGATAGGAAGAATCAATATCATGAAAATGGCCATACTGCCCAAGGTAATTTATAGATTCAATGCCATCCCCATCAAGCTAACAATGACTTTCTTCACAGAATTGGAAAAAACTACTTTAAAGTTCATATGGAACCAAAAAATAGCCCACATTGCCAAGTCAATCCTAAGCCAAAAGAACAAAGCTGGAGGCATCACACTACCTGACTTCAAACTATACTACAAGGCTACAGTAACCAAAACAGCATAGTACTGATACCAAAACAGAGATATAGACCAATGGAACAGAACAGAGCCCTCAGAAATAATACCACACATCTACAACTACCTGATCTTTGACAAACCTGACAAAAATAAGAAATGAGGAAAGGATTCCCTATTTAACAAATTGTGCTGGGAAAACTGGCTAGCCATATGTAGAAAGCTGAAACTGGATCCCTTCCTTATACCTTATACAAAAATTAATTCAAGATGGATTAAAGACTTAAATATTAGACCTAAAACCATAAAATCCCTAGAAGAAAACCTAGGCAATACCACTCAGGACATAGGCATGGGCAAGGACTTCATGTCCCCTGTTTTTTAAAATGCTTTTGACTGCAAATTATGTGTTGATTCTTGCTTAACATGGTGGGTGTTTAATTGGGCTTCTTCAATATTATTTTATTATTATTGTTTTCTCAAACATTCAATAATAGCATAACATTCTTTTCTAACCAAATAATATACTAAAATATTTAGAAAAAATATCCATGTCTACTACATAATAATTAGTGGAGGGAAGAAGGCCATTTTGCCTACTATTTTGATGTTGCTATATAAAGGTGCTTGATATGGTTTGGTTCTGTGTCCTCAATTAAATCTCACCTTGAATTGTAATAATCCTCATGTGTCAAGGGTGGGAACAGGTGGAGACAATTGAATTATGGGGACAGTTTCCCCCATACTGTTCTCATGATAGTGAATGAGTTCTCATGAGATCTGATACTTTTATGAGGTGCTTCCCCTTTCACTTGACACTCATTCTCTCTCCTGCCGCCCTGTGAAGAGTTAGCTACCACCATGATTGTAAGTTTCCTGAGGCCTCCCCCTCCATGAGGAACTGTGAGTCAATTACATGTCTGTTATTTATAAATTACACAGTCTTGGGCATTTGTTCATAGCAGTATGAGAAGGGACTAATACAGTAAATTGGCACCAGGAGTGGGGTGCTGCTGTGAAGTTACCTGAAAATGTGGAAGCAACTTTGGAACTGGGCAACAGGCAGAGGTTGGAACAGTTTGAAGTGGTCAGAAGAAAACAGGAAGACATGGGAAAGTTTGCTACTTCCTAGAGACTTGGTGAATGGCTTTGACCAAAATGCTAATAATGATATGGGCAATGAAATTCAGACTGAGGGGGTCTCAGATGGAGATGAGAAATTTGTTGGGAACTGGAATAAAGGTGTCTCTTGCTATGCTTTAGCAAAAGACTGTCAGCATTTTGCCCCTGTCCTATAGATCTATGGCAATTTGAACTTGAGAGAGATGATTTAGAGTATCTGGCAGAAGAAATTTCTAAGCAGCAAAGCATTTAAGGGGTGACTTGGGTGCTGTTAAAAGCATTCAGCTTTTTGTAATCACAAAGATATGGTTTGGAATTGAAACTTATGTTTAAAAGGAAAGCAAAGCATAAAAGTTTGGAAAATTTTCTGCCTGGTGATATGATAGAAAAGAAAAACCCATTTTCTGAGGAGAAATTCAAGGTGGCTGCAGAAATTTGCACAAGTAATGAGGAGACAAATGTTAACCACCCAGACCATGGGGAAAATGCTCCCAGGGCATGTCAGAAACCTTCAAGGCAGCCCATCCCGTCATTGGCCCAGAGGCCTATGAGGAAAAAATGAATTTTTGAGCCAGGCCCAGGACCTTGTTGCTTTGTGCAGTCTTGGGACTTGGTGCCCTGTCCCAGCTGTGGCTAAAAGAGGCCAAGATACAACTCAGGTCATTGCTTCAGAAGTTGAAAGCCCCAAGCCTTGGCAGCTTACATGTGGTGTTGGGCCTGTGGTTGCATAGAAGTCAAGAATTGAGGTTTGGGAACCTCCACCTTGATTTCAGAGAATGTATGGAAATGTCTGGATATCTAAGCAGATGTCTGCTACAGGGGTGGGGTACTCACAGAGAACCTCTGCTAGGGCAATTTGGAAAGGAAATGTGGGATCAGAGCCCCAACATGGAGTCTCCACTGGGGCACTGACTAGTGGATCTGTGAGAAGAGGGCCACTATCCTCCAGACCCCAGAATGGTAGATCCACTGACGGCTTGTACCATGTACCTGGAAAAGCTGTAGACATTCAATACCAGGCCATGAAAACAGCCAGGAGGGAGGCTGTACCCTGCAAAACTACAGGGGCAGAGCTGCCAAGGTTGTGGGAGCCCACCTCTTGCACCAGTGTGATGTGGATGGGAGACATGGAGTCAAAGGAGATCATTTCAGAGCTTTAATATTTGACTGCTCTGTTGGATTTTGGACTTGCTGGGGCCTGTAGCCCCCTTTTTTGGCCAATTTCTCCCATTTCGAGTGAGTGTTTTTACCAGTGCCTTTACCCCATTGTATATAGGAAGTAACTAACTTGCTTTGATTTTACAGGCTCATAGGTGGAAGGGACTTGCCTTGTCGTAGAGGAGACTTTGAATTTTGACTTTTGAGTTAATTCTGGAATGAGTTAACAATTTAGGGGATTATTGGAAGGGCATGGTTGTGTTTTGAAATGTGAGGACATAAGATTTGGGAGGGGCCGGGGCAGAATGATATGGTTTGGCTCTGTGTCCCCACCCAAATCTCACCTTGAATTGTAATAATCTCCATGTGTCAAGGGTGGGACCAGGTGGAGATAACTGAATCATGGAGATGGTTTCCCCCGTGCTGTTCTGATGTGTGAATGAGTTCTCACAAGATTTGATGGTTTTATAAGGGTCTTCCCCTTTCACTCAAGACTAATTCTCTCTCCTGCTGCCCTGTGAAGAGGTGCCTTCCACCATGATTATAAGTTTCTTGAGGCCTCGCCAGCCATGAAGAACTGTGAGTCAATTAAACCTCTTTCATTTATAAATTACCTAGTCTTGGGTATTTCTTCATAGCAGGGTGAGAATGGACTAATACTATGCTTAACTGCCTTTGCTTGCTTTGAGTCTAGAACACTGTAACAGACTTGCTGTCCTTGTACATCTAGAATTACTTTTATTTAGATAGTCATATAAAAATGACTCAGATTTGCTGTCCCTTGCTTCTTACCTACCACTGAGGCAGGGACAAAACTTCATCCCTGGAATCAGGTGCAGAGGATTGTGCCACACTGTGCCCACACATGAATCTGCTGTCTGCATTCACCTCAGGACAAATGTCACTTCCCTATTGAACCTCACCACTGGACATCCTCTGACTTTCATTTCCCTGATGGCAGGGAATCATCAGGCATATTTCTTCCAATTATGTTTCCAGAGCCTCCAAAGCTGGGGAGCTGGTTTCTGCCAGAGGAGGGATAAGTGACCGCATGGACTTTGAGGCACACTCTGTTTATGCAGAATCCTGTCTGTTACGACAGTGTCACCAGTCTCTTGACCCTTCTTATCTCTTAGCTATAATCTTGTTGTTTCTGGCCTTTGTGTTTTCTAGCCTCAATACAGAGAACCAGATGAGGGACAAATACTAGACTGTGACTTAATGGTGAGAAAGTAGCCAGGAAAAAATTTTTTAAAAGACTCGGGTTGTTCGGAGCAATGGCAAAAATTGCTGGATTGGTTGAATCCTGTTTCTCCTCCTCATTCTTGGCATTTCGTTTGGACTAACACTGAGAAATTTTCCCACTTTCATGTTAAAGCATACCCTTTCAGGTCTCTTTAGTGTGATCTTCTTAGGTGGCATTTTCAAATGTCTTAAATTGCGCATCCCACAGGACAGATTTGACTGGAAGGATGTGGTTACCATGGTACTCAAAAGACAGCTTCCAGAAAGAAATGTATCTCCTCCACAAACAGAAGTAAAAACTGAAAATAGATAGAGTGGCATATTTTCTCTCCAGAAATTGAGGACAAAAAGTACAGTATATGTTAGTAAAATGCAAAGTCTAATTTTGGTTTTTAAAACTTCCTTATTACTTTAAATCTAATGCATTTAATGAATTTTAATTATGACTATGGCCATTGCATGAGTCATATTATTACTCCTCTAGCACAGTCTGGTAGGGGGTCAGTATTCTGGAAATCTAATATGAGCTACTTCATGAAACTGCTCATCTGAAACTCATGGGATTGTCACCACACTCCTCTTAGGTTTCTACCCACAGTAATACTATTTTTAGATCTGAGTACCATATGGGAATCAAACTACATAGAGGAATCACAGTGCAGATTCTAGAAGGTTTGAGCTGCATTAAAATTTTGTCTAACATTCTCAATTTACAGATGAAGAAAGTAAGTGACAAAAAAGGTTATCTGACTTATCCAGTCAAGCAAGTGGTTAGAAATAAAACCAGTGCTTGCTTTTACTTTTCTTATTTTATTTTATTTTTTACAGTTTCTGGATTTCTTCTTGCTTGCTTTTTAATTACCAAGACAAGATTTACATCAAGGGTTAGTCTACCAAAGGGAAATCGTAGCTCTCAAAGATAGGTGATCCACCATACCGTTTGCACTTAATAACAAAAGTAATATTTTTGTTTCCAAGGCTTCTGTTCTTAAAAGAATTTAAGGGACCAAGGAAGGATTCAGAATGATCTTCTGTATTTTATAGGTTGCTGAGTCGGGAAAAACGTCATGTTATAAGCAACATGAAAATTTAGTCTGCATGTTTAGTTGGCATATGAGATGGTATTTGTAGGGATGAGATGCTCAGTGGTTTTACCAGTAACCAGCATCTCGACTGTCCAACTTTTGGAAAGTATCATAGTTTGTTATAAAAAAGTAAAATGTGGAAAATAGTCATCATGTAGTTCATTACACTTGGCCATTATAAAACTGTTTGTGTCATTTAAGTTTAAATGGGTTCTCAGTGCTACTAGTGATTCTTTATCACCTCAAATTGACTCTAATTATCCCATGATCACTATTACAAATGCTTCCTCTCCCATCAGTCTTCCAACTCTGTCTGTTACGCTTGTGTGTAAATTGGGGAGAGTGGTGAAAGAAATAAAATCACTCGTGACTAATTTAAGCAAAAGAAAATTTAGTGGCTTGATATTAAAAGCTCATGGCATTGCAAAAAGAATAGAAGAACAGACATGAAGAGGACAAGACAAAGCCAGCTCCAGAAGCCAGAAACTGGGAGCTGTGGGAATCATTCTTCGGCAGAAACCTGTCAGGGCACAGCTGCTAGGCAGTGTAGACTCCCATCCTTATCGTATTCTTGCATCAAGGTTCAAAGTCCCAGGAGTAAATTTTCTGTCTAAGCTTAGGACACATTTCTGCCTCTTGGATGTACTGGGAGGTGAGAAGCACGAATTATCCTCTACAGCTTTTGTAATTGGAGGCAGGCACATAGATTTCTTGTTGCAGTATACACACACACACCTTGGGGCTAAGGTAACTTCACAAAACGAAACTGAGGTGTGTTAAGCAGTAAGAAAGGGTACAGTGTAGAAAACAATTGTTCAGTTATCTTTTATATTTTCCTTCTCTGCAGATGGCCACGGCCTTGGCTTAATTAAAAAGATGTATGCCAATTGAAATGAACTGTATAAATTTTCCTCTTCTCCCATTTTCCATCTATTTCACATCAAGGATCCCTCATTCTCGGTGCCATCTACCTTTCTGGAAATTCTATATCTCATACACTTTCTTTCTCGTCTTCAGTCTCATTATTACAGCCTCTCTTTTCTCATGACTTTAAGCTATTCGCCTTCTCATTTCCAAATATTAAAAACCTTCCATTGACCTTTTTCTCACCTTAAGGTACCATTAAATGTCTCCAATTTCTCTGTGAAAGTTTCAAAAGCATATGCCACACCCTTTGGCTCTGCTCCCTCAGTGTTTACTCCTCCCTCCCCTCCACACCACAGTACTGAACCTGCTCTCTCAAGTCCCCAGGGAACTCTCCCAATATCAACAGTCCTCTGCCCATCCGCAGCCTCACTGAGCGTCCAGAACCCCGTTGGCTGTAGGTCTTTTCTTGAAAAATAGTTCCTTTTTCAGCTTTTGCAGCATTACATTCAATTTTTAAAATGTCTCTGACTTCTTGTTTTCTGTATTTCTCCTGGAACTTTTTCTTTCTCTAACAAATTACGTGTGGGTGCTCATCAATGATAGCATCCTTAGATTTGTCATTACTTCTATTTCTTTATTCCACAATCTTTATTGACCTGCGGAACATGAAGATGTGCGGCTGAGATTCCACCTGCCGTAAGGAATATGGTGCTCCGTGTTTCCCTGGTGCTGCCTCACGTCTCTTTTATGAAAGTTACCATTTTCTTTTTACACTAGCTAGTCATGTATTTTTCTCTAGTTTTCTATGGGTTGCAATTTTCTGGAGTTTATGGGACTCTTTTATTACTTTGTTTAATATATGACAGGTGCTCAGTCAATAATTGTTAAATTAATAAGTTACTACAGGGGAAAATAGACACCCTAATAAAAGTCTGTAGAAAGATGGACTATAATATAAACAAAGATAATTAAGCATAACTTTATGACACACTAAAGTTTTATGACTGTAACCACAATTATTTACTGAGCTTCCTGAATACAAATATTTGGATTTGTTTCCATATTGAGAGTCTGTAATAGTGAGGAGACCAAGAGATAATTTTACATATTGTTATCTCTTTTAAATATTGGGGATTCATTTTAAAATTACGCATCCTGAAAATAATGGGAGAACAAAGTTTTTTGTAACAGAAATTAAGTGCCTTTTTTGGAAAAAGTAAAATTAATTCATTAATAATTGTTAGTCGTCTATGAGAAAAAAACAGGGCCAGTCTTTTAAATCTTTGATTTGTCATAATTACTCTATTTATAGTTTGGCTATATTTTTTATCAAAATATATTTCCCATTGATTTGTGGAAAATATAATAACATAGCTGAATAGCAAATAAATGATTACATATTTTTAAAGTGTGAACATCTGCACTTGGAACATTCACACATAGAAGAAAATGTGATTGTTTTCTGTAATTATAATTTAAATAATATTTAATACAAAATGTTTACAGTGTTTTTTTTTCACAAGGCACTTGTCTTTCAGTCTTGCTGATAAATTTTCTAGACCTAAAATTAGAAATGACAAAGTACTTAATGTAATAAAGGAATGCCTGTGTGTGACATTTAAATCTGAGCACCAGGTAAATGATTTTTTTAGGACCTACTTATGTTACTTCATTAAACTGAGAAAAGAACACACATTGTCCTTCATTACATCTGAAAATTAACATATCTATCTATCTAATCAATTGAACATAGTTAAAACACACACAGACCCAGATAAATAAAAATAAAATTGTATTATTTTATTTAATATCTTATTCTTCTTCCCCCAAATACCTTAAATAAAATCAGCAGGTATCTACTTGCTCAGTGAACAATTCCATTTCTTTTGATCCCTTTATGAAGGTTAATTAGTATTTATCTGTAAACCCAGAGGGTATAGTTTAATTCATCCTAATAAGACCTGTTAGAAAGAACTCTGATGATCACATTTTGGTTTCACAGAAGTGTAAATTTTAGAATTTTATTTTCACAGGAGGGTTATACCATCTGTCTACATGTTAATTTATTGCTTCAAATGCATTAACTTCTTTGCACCTTTTATTTGTCACATAAATTTCGGCATCGTTTACATGTTAATCCTTGGGTTCCTAGGCTAGCATTGGAGAAACTTTACTGTAAGTACTCAAAATAATAACTCAACTTTAAAGATGGGACTATTTATTAATATTATATTCACTATGATCAAAGGAATTTATAATGTTTCTTCTAATTCTCAAAGAAAGCCAAGTAAAGAGAGTTTATTATACAACCTTTTGAAATATCTTAATTTCTTTCTTTGCCTTAGTTATGCATACTTCAATTTGCATGGCAACTCATCATACCCACATTATAGGAATATTTTAGTGTGTCCTGGGTTGAAGCCAAGATGGCTGATGCCTCAGACAGAAAGACACACATCAAAGAAGCCCTGGAAGCAATTTTAGGAAGTTCCTGGAAATAGAGGAGAAGGGTGTAAGTCTGGAGTAGAGTAGTGAAGGAGGAGGTGGAGACAAGTGTTCAGGGTGACACCACGGTGCAGATTTGGTTCCAGAGAGCTTGCAGAGGTGTGTAGAACTGAAAGGCATGAGCCACACCCTGGTAAATATAGACCTCTATAAACTGTGCAAAAATGAGAGAGATAAAAACATGTTACTTCTAGTATTGATTTAAAATGCTGGCTTGGCTAATTAGCCAGGAGGAGAAGGAAAGGCCAATAGAAGTAAAATAATAAATATGTGTAATCTCTGAGGTGAAGAAAAGAAAAAAACCATAGAGAAATTGTGTTTTATAAGCCATAATTGTAAATTCCCAGTGGAATGAGTCAGACATTTTCTCTGGAATGTATATGTCAGAGATAAAAATAATGTGTTAGTTGAGCTTTAGTAATAAAATGATCTATGATCTCCTTGGGAATATCTGGAAGGAAAAAAAGAAATAAAATTTTTTATTTCTGCAGCAAAAATTGCGAGCAGATCACAGCTATTCTCATACAAAATGGTCACTAGAGATTGTATTAGTCCAAGGTTAAAGAGTCATAATGCTATTAATTTTGCACAAAGACTATGAAATAGGCAATATTCCTATACGGGAGAAGTAACAGCATAGATAACCCTGGGATAGAAGAAGTCAGAATAAGCCAAAAATGTTGTGTTGGTGAATGAATATAGGGGATAGTGTCATTACTTGCTAATCAAGGTAATGAGTAGAAAAGAGAGAAAGCTATTGTGACCAGGGTTAAAGGGAAGGCTGAAAAATATTCAGAAATCAGGAGGAAAGGCAGCTACTTGTTAGTAAGATTGAATTCTTTCTTTATTTTTATTTTTTTTGAGATGGAGTCTTACTCTGTCGCCCAGGCTGGAGTGCAGTGGTACAATCTCGGATTACTGCAACCTCCGCTTCCTGGGTTCAAGTGATTCTCCTGCCTCAGCTTTCCAAGTAGCTTGAATTACAGGCATCCACTACCACATCTGGCTAATTTTTGTATTTTTAGTAGCGATGGGGTTTCGCCATGTTGGGCCAGGCTGGTCTCAAGCTCCTGACCTCAGGTGATTCGTCTGCCTCAGCAACCCAGAGTGCTGGGATTACAGGCCTGAGCCACTGCGCCTGGCAGACTGAATTCTTTTGAAGACAAAAATTCCAAAATTTTGGTTCGAACTGTTTGCTCAAGGTAAAGTGAGAAAGATAAATAAGGAAAGACTGGAGAAGCACCAGAATACTCTAGCATACAAATAAACCAAGCAGGAGGCATGGGATTAAGAAGATGAATGGTTCTAAAGATGCCCTAGAAATATGATATTAACATGATTAAGATAATAATAATAGGTACTCACATTTATTGAATCTTTCCTATTTGTTTGTCATAAATGTTTTGTGTGATGGGTGCTTTTATTTCATTCTTACAACATCTCTTTAAAAAGATACTTTTTCTAATCCCTGTTTTATAGAGAGGCTTTGAAAGACCAAAGTAGTTGTTCAGGATTAAAGCTAGTTAATAAGGGAAACAGGCTCCCAATTTAGCTGTCTAACCATAGGAGAACCCTAGGAAACAGAGTTATACACAGAAGAAAAGAGAGATAGTTTTCCCAATGAGCAAATTTTCACCATGACATAGGGTGTGGGAACAAGGAGAAGTTAAAGGAGAGAAGCGATGTAGTGTAAGAGAATATATTTAAAAGAGGAAATTCTCAGGGTTCTAGATAGCAGTCCATAAGGAGAGCCATGAGATTTAGAATGTAAAGTAAAAACTTAAGAAGCTTTTAATTGCAAAAATAAATATTTTATATACATTATTTTTATTGTTGTATCCTCTGTATTTGGCATAGTGCCTGTCACATAGTAGGTACGTAATAACATTTTGAGTGAATAAAGGAAACCTGATGGTTGAATGTTCAGTGTCAACAAGGTAGCCTAAGATGCTGAATTAAAAGGCTTAGGATAGCTTACTTACACAGGGACTTTTTAATAATACATTGTTGTTTGATATTTGAGGAATTGAATTACTGCCCTGAAAAAATTGAAAAAAAATTGACTTGGTTCAAGAAAAAAGCAGATCTTGTATTTTAAAGTGAAGTTTAGATGCTGTACTCTGGCTCAAGGAAACTAATAATTAAGGTCAATGACAAGACACATCAAAGTGTTGTATATTATTTGGAATAATAGCACTAATCACACTATACTACTATGGCAATTCAGTTTGTTAATTAATTGGTGAATAAAGGAAAGTAAATAACATGCCTAATCATGGAGATGAATAAGTCAGAGCACAGAATCTGGAACCAGATAGCTTGGGTTCAAATCCCAGTGCTGCAAATTATTAGCTATGTGACCTTGTGGAAATTTTTTAAAGCCTATGCTATTTCCTCACTTGTAAATGGAGGTAATGATTGCACTTGCATCATAGACTTGGTAGGAAGATTAAAAGTAAAAGATCTAGAACTTGTGAATTGTTTAGAAAAATACTTGGCACAAATAAGTGCTGTGTTAGTGTTTTTTTTTGTTTTTGTTTTTGTTTCTGTTTTTTTTGAGACAGAGTCTTGTTCTGTCACCCAGGCTGGAGTGCAGTGGCATGATCTCGGCTCACTGCAACCTATACCTCCTGGGTTCAAGCGATTCTCCTACCTCAGCCTCCTGAATAGTTGAGACTACAGGCGCGCACCACCATGCCCAGATAATTTTTGTATTGTTGGTAGAGACAAGGTTTAACCATGTTGGTCAGGCTGGTCTCGAACTCCTGACCTTGTGATCTGCCCTCCTCGGCCTCCCAAAGTGCTGGGATTACAGACATGAGCCACCATGCCCAGATGTAGTTTTTTTTTTTTTTAAATAAATAAATGTGATATATCTGTAAGTGATTAACTTACTTCCTGGGTATATGTGCTCCCTTTTTATTTTGTGTGTCCTATACACAGAATCACATATTATTATAAAGAAAAGACTTTTGAAGTCATTTACATTTAGCTAGCAGATCAACATAATATTAGGAAAATAAACAAGATATACTTTATTTCATATAATCTGTATAAAGTATGATTACAACTGTGAAAAAATGCATAGATAAAAGGTAAGATGAAAATACAATAAGCCATTGGCATTTATGGGTTTGAATAGCGAGATTTTTGACAAATTGAGAGTAGCTTTGGAAATCTGTGAAATGTAATTGTTTGTGATTTTGTTAGGCATGATAGTGTTTCGAAGTAAGCCATTAGTGACTAAGTCAAGTCAAATGCCTGGAATCAGCATTTAGAATACTATGCATTTATTGAATTGTAATCACAGCATGTGAAACTGAAAGGTACCTAGGAATTAGTGTAGACCAACTCAAGTCATCAATAATACAAGCAATTGTACAATAGTAAGTCATCAATAGCACAAGATCAAGCTGAACTGACACTTTCCTGAAGTCATGCAACAAATGAGAACAGAAAAGGATGAATGAAACTTCCAGAGAAGTGGATCATTCATTCATTGTTTCATCAAGTAAGGATTCAACGTTTACAAAAATTGTTACTGAGTAATAATGAGATATAACAGGCAGGTCATATTCTGGACCATAAAATAAGTCACAGTATATTTGAAATGATTGAAATGATACATAACATGTTCCTGCATGAAACAAAATTAAATTAGCAATCTGTAACAGAAAGATAACTGGAAAATCCTCAAACATTTGGAAACTGATCTCAACATATTTTTGAATAACAAATTAAGGAAAATACAAGAAAAAATTGAAACAGTTTGAAATTGAATGAAAAGAAAAACATTTGTCAAAATGTGTCAGATGCAGGTAAAGCTCTACTTAGAGGGAACTTTATAGCATTAAGTGCATAAATTGAGAATAATGAATTAGTGAAGGAAGAATTGTCCAAAACAAGTTAATGACATAGAAAACAGGACTGACAAAGGGTGTTTCACTACAGATACTACAGACATTAAAATAACAATAAAGGACTGGGTTCCAGTTCCACATGTAAGGAGTTTGGAAATCACCATTACTTCCTAACAACAAATAACAAGCTGAACAGATTGAAAAATCAACACTCTGGATCTAGATGACACAGGGCAAACTGCTGCCTCCAACACTGGAGAGACAGACAGGTGAAAGCAGGGAGTTAGCCTTGCCAGATCAAAGACTCATGAGGATAAGAAAACCTGAACAAATTGCTGGAGGCTTGATGTGGACAACTCTGGGGACCAAAAGCTCGAGAGAAACTGAGTCACGGGGACAAGGCACAATATTCACCTTCACAAGTTCAACCAGATGGACCTGGTTCCCACAGTAAATATCAGAGAAAAATTCCATTGCTCTTCTGGCAGGGAGAGGGGAAAATGAACCATTTTGAAATACATGAGAGCACTTTGTTCTTAACAAGATATTTCCTAAGGAGAAACTATTTAACCAGAACCAAATGTGCTGGGATATGATCAGAACCTAACTGATCTGGGGGAAGGGAAATACCCCACTTCAATCGGCTGTAGCCTTTCATGTGGGATAAGGAAAATACCAACCACAATAGCCAATACATCACTTTGAAGGAAAAGAATAAAACTGCAGGACTGACCCCTGACTTCAACACTTACTACAATGCAACACTAATCAAGACAATGCAATATTGGCTAAAGAATAGATCAGTAGATCTATGGAAATAGAAATAGATCAATGGCAACAAATAGTTTAATGGAACAGAATAGAGAGCCCAGAAATAGCCCCACATAAATATTGTCAACTATATTTGAATAAAGGAGCAAAGGCAATATAATGGAGCAAAGATTTTTTTTTTTCAACAAATGTGCTGGAACAACTGTACATCCCCAGGTAAAACAGTCTAGGCACAGATCTTACATTATTCACAAAAACGAACTCAAACTGGATCACAGACCTAAATGTTAAATGCAAAGCTATAATAATCCTGGAAATTTATGAAAGAAACAAATGATAAACTGGGGTTTATTAAAATTAAAAACTTCTGCCCTGTGAAAGACAACGTCAAGAGAAAGAGAAGACAAGACACAGATTGAGAGAAAATATTTGCAAATGATATATCCAATGACTGTTACCTGAAATACACCAAGGACTCTTAAAACTCGACAGGAAGAAATTTAAAAATCCCTGTTAAAAAGTAGGCCAAAGACCTTAACAGACCCCTTATCAAATAAGATATGCAGATGGAAAAGAAGCATATGAAAATATGCTCTACACTTCATGTCATCAGGGAAATGAGTATTAAAACAACAATGCATACCTGGTAGAATGTCCAAAATCTGGAATACTGACAACACCAAATGCAGATGAAGATATGGAGCATCCAAAACACTCATTCATTGCTGGTGGGAATGCAAAATGGTATAACCTCTTTGGAAGACAGTTTGGTGGTTTCTTACAAAAGTAAACATGCTTCTGTCTTATGATTCAGCAGTCACACTCCTTGATATTTTCCCAAAGAAGTTGGGAACATGTCTACACAAAATCATGCACATGGATCTTTATAGCAGCTTTATCCTTAATTTCCAAAATTTGAAAGCAGCCAAGATGTTCCTTAGTAGGTGAATGGATTAACAAACCTGGTACATCCAGACAATTAAACATTATTCATTACTAAAAAGAAATAAACCATCAAGCCATGCAAAAACACGGGGAATCCTTAAATGTATATAATTATGTATTAGAAGCCAATTTGTAAAGGCTACATACTCCATGATTCTAACTATATGACATTCTGGAAAAGGCAGAATGGTGATAGTAAAAAGATCTTTGTTGTCAGGGGTTGAGGGATGGAGAGGTGGAGCCAGAGGATTTCCGAGGCAAGTGAAAATGCTCTGTATGATACTCTAATGATAGGTATGTGTCTTTATACATTTGTCCAAATCTTAACATGTGCCACACCAAGAGCAAACCCTAAGGCAAACTATGGACTTTGGATGATTATGATGTGTTAATGTGGGCTCATCAGTTGTAATGAGCATGCCATTCTGGTGGGAAATGTTGGTAGTGGGGGAGGCTATGCATGTGTCGGCATAAGGGGAAATCTCTGTACCTTCCTTTTAATTTGCCTGGGAATTTAAAACCACTGTAAAATATAGTTGTTAAAAATGAATATTGCAAACATTATGGCAATAGATTAAATAACTTGGATAACATTTTAAATTCTGTGAAAGACTTAAACTACTAAAGTTCACTGAAGAAAACATATAAATTGTAATAGCACTATAGCTATTAAAGAAATTGAGTTTTCAATTAAAAATTTTTCCATAGTGAAAATTCTAGTTTCAAATGGTTTCAATGGTGAATTCTGCCAAATATTTAAGGAGGATGTAACGCCAGTTCCACACAAACTGTTTCTTTTAATAGTGGTTTCCTATCAAATCACTCTTCTACTGATAACAAAATCAAAGAAAATCCAAAGAAATAAAACTACAGACAAATATTCCTCAGCAGAATAGACAAAAATATTCTATATGCCAGCAAATACAATCAGAAATTAAAAGTAAGAAAAAAATCTCAAAAACTACCAATTGTAATAGCATCACAAAATATGAAATGTTAATGGATAAATTTGACAAAAATATTTAAGATGTGCATGTAGAAAGATAAAAGATTTATGAAAGCAAGTAAAGAAGAACTAAGTAAATGAAGAAATATATCATGTTCATGGATTGGAAAACTCAATATTGTTAAGATGTTCATTCTCTTCAAATTGATCTATAGATTCAATGAAATACCAATCAAGAACCCACTCAGATTTTTTGTAGAAATATTCTAACTAATTCTTAAATTTACACAAAAATCCAAATGACCTAGAATAGCTAAAACAATTGTGAAAAAGAAGAGCATAATTAGGTAATTTACACTATCTGACAACAATACTTATCATTAATCAAGGCATTTGGTATTGCCATAATGTTAGAATACAGAACAGTGGAGAACACTAGAGAGCCCAGGGATGGAGCCACATCTATACAGCCAGTTGATTTTCAACAGTGTTTCCAAGGTAATTCAATAGTGAAATGATCATCTTTTTAACAATTGTGCTAAAACGATATCCACATGCAAAAAAGTACTCTTTCATTATTACCTCATACTATATTAAAAAAATGAGACCTGGCACAGTGACTCACGCCTGTAATCCCAGCACTTTGGGAGGCCGAGGCAGGTGGCTCATTTGAGGTCATGAGTTCAAGGCCATTCTGGCCAACATGGTGAAACCCTGCCTCTACTAAGAATACAAAAATTAGCCCGGTGGTAGTGGTGTGCCTGTAATCCCAGCTGCTGGGGAGGCTGAGGCAGGAGAATTGCTTGAGCCTAGGCGCAGAGGTTGCAGTGAGCTGAGATCACACCACTGCACTCCAGTCTGGGTGAAAGAAAAAAAAGAAAAGAAGAAAAAAGAAAAAAATGAAATAAAAAAATGAAAATTATAAAGTAAGAACACCAAATAGAAACTTCTAGAAGAAAACGCAGAAGAAAATCTCAGTGATCTTGAATTAGGCAAAGATTACATGAATAGTATGCACCCACAAAGACACAAACTATAAAACAAAATATAATGAATTGGAATTAATCAAATTTAAAAATGTTTGCTGTTCAAAGGACACTTGAAGTAGTGAAAAGTTTAGCCATAGAAAACATATTTGTAAATATTTATAAAAAATATTGTATCCAGGATAGTAGAATAACCCTTACAACCCATCAATGAGAAGAAAAACAACCCTACTCAAAAATTAGCAAAAAGCTGGGCATGGTAGCCCATGCCTGTAATCCCAGCACTTTGGAAGTTGGAGGCAAATGTGGGCAGATTGCTTGAGTCCGGGAGTTTGAGGCTAGCTTGGGCAAACTGGTGAAACCCTGTCTCTACAAAAAATACAAAAAATTAACTGAGCATGGTGACATGCACCTGTAGTCTCAGCTACTTGGGAGGCTGACATAGGAGGATCATCTAAGCCCAGAAGGTCAAGGCTGCAGTGAGCCATTACCGTGCCACTTCATTACAACCTGGGCCACAGTCAGGCCCTTTCTCAAACAACAAAAACAAAAACAAATGGCACATGAAAACTTGCTCAACTTTATTTTATTAGGGAAATGCAAATGTAAACCACAATGAGTATCTCTGTAAACCCACTAGAAGGTCAACATTTAAAAAGTCTCAGCACAGCATGTTGGCAATGGTATTGATAAAATGGAATTTTTTTTTTTTCTTTTTTTTCGGAGACAAGGTCTCTCTCTGTTGTCCAGGCTGGAGTGCAGTGGTGCAACCACAGCTCACTGCAGCCTAGAATTCCTGGACTCAAGGGATCCTCCCGCCTCAGCCTCCCCAGTAGGTGGGATTACAGGCATCTGCCACCACAGCTGACTAATTTTTTATTTTCTCTAGAGACAGGGTTTCACTTTGTTGGCCAGGCTGGTCTTGAACTCTTGGGCTCGAAGAGTCCTCCCCCCTCGGCATCCCAAAGTATTGGGATTACAGATGTGAGCCACTGTGCCTGGCCAAGAAAATGGAACTTTTATACATTGCTGGTGGCAACATAAATTTGTTCAATTTTGGAAAATAATTTTGAAGTTTCTTATGAAATTAAACATGTGCTTTCATAAACCAGTAATGTCACTCCTGGATATTGATTCAAGAAAAATGTGAAGGCATATGCTCACGCCAAGACTCATAAACAAGTGTTTACAGCCTCTTTATTTGTATCATCCCAAAACTAAAAAAAAACAAAGTCCATTAATAAATGAATTGATAAACATATTGTGGCGTATTAGTTCAATGGAATGCTATTCACCAATAAAAAGTAATGGATTATTGATATGTACAGTGTCATTGATAAATTTTAAAATAATTATACTGAGTGAAAAAAATCCACAAAAACTATGCATAGTATAGGATTTTATTTATATAAAATTCTAGACAATGCAAACTAAACAATAATGTCAAAGAAGAGATCTCGTGCTGCCGGGGGATGATATGGAGGAAACTATGGATCACAAAGAGGCATGAGGAAACTTGGAAGAGTGTGATGGAAATGTTATCTATAGTGTGGTGATTTTTTAATGTATGCATACATATTTGAAGTCTCATGAAATTTTATACTTTGAATTTATGCAGATTATTGTATTTCAATTAACCTTTAATACAGCTCTCAAAAATGTCTACTCAATACAATCACCAGAATCAGTGAAATGGAGAAAAGGAAGGAAGAGAGAGAGAGGAGATGAGGTGTAGAGAGAAAGACGACAAACAGAAAATCGTATTTGCAAAAACTCACATGCTGATATTCATGGTGCGGGTATAATTGGTCCAGTGACTTTGGAAAAACACAAAGCTGAGATGACCCTATTCGCAACAGCAACCAAAGCTTTCAACACGAGACATAAAATTTATTTTTTAAGTGCAAAATTTGCATGGAATATTCACTGGATATACCTGCCAGAATTGCTCGAATGAAAATGGAGACTCATAGAAAAGAAAAAAAAAGACAAAAACATAAAACCTTGTGCTTTGAGTAAATGGAATGCTAATGTAATACTGATGGGGATTTAGATTGGTTACTAAAGCTGAACATTGCCACGTGCTCCAAAGCAATGTGTGTATTGTTTACGAAAGTACTTGTACAAGAAAGTTCAAACAGCACTGTCTTTAATAGTCAATACCAGAAAGTATATAGATGTTCACAGCAATAGATTGGATTAATAAATTGTTCTAAATTAACACAATGAGAACACTGCTCAGCAGCAAGAATAAATGACCTATAACTACAGGGACAGATCTCACAAACATAATGTTGAGCAAAAATAAATTAAAAAGAATGTATTAATAGTGTATGATTCAGTTTCTATAAAATCCAGAAACAGGGAGTCTACTACTATACTGTTAGAAGACAGGGACGGTTACCCTTGATGGAAAGGGGTGACCTCAAGGGGTCTGGCAGAGTCATCTGGCACTGAAATAATCTTCTGGGTTTTGTTTACATGGATATATGCAGCTTGTGAAAATTCACTGGGCTTTACTCTTGCAAAGTGCACACTTTTCTCTACGTATGAGATACTTATGAAAAAGTTTTTAAGGGAACTTATAGCCTCAGCCAAAAGGTTAATCTATGGAAGTTATAAATTAGACATAAATACAAAACTATGCTTTGGATAGGAAGACTTAAAAATGTAAAACTGTGAATTCTGCCTTGAATTAATGTACACGCTATGTCAGTTACAAATGGTAATTTTAGATTAACAGAGTAAACATGTGAATATTTAATACTTTTTTATAGAAAATATGCTACTTTCATCTTATTTATTCCCCCATCTAGTTATTTATTTTATTTCTATTTTATAGAAGATATAATACATTATAAATTTGGAAAACAACCTTAAATTTATATTAGGGATAGTGAAAAATAAAATGTCTTTAAACTCACCTCTAGCAATCAGATTTATGTATACATGTTCTTTTTTTTTTTTTTTTTTTTTTTCAGAGTCTCTTTCTCTCTCTCACCCAGCCTGGAGTGCATGGTACCATCTTGGCTCACTGTATTCTCTGCCTTCCAGATTCAAGTGATTCTCATGCCTCAGCCTCCCCAGTAACTGGGATTACAGCGTGGGCCACCACGTACAGTTAATTTTTGTATTTTTAGTGGAGATGGAGTTTTGCCATGTTGCCCAGGCTGGTCTCAAACTCTTGACCTCAAGTGATTTGCCTGCCTCGGCTTCTGAAATTGCTTGGATTACAGGCGTGAACCACTGTGCCTGGCCAGTATATATCTGATTCAAAGTTTTTTTTTTTTTTAGTTTGAATTAAAATTATTGAACTTGTTTCTCTGAGTCATGTAAATGAGAGAGGACTAGAGTTATAGATGCTTAGCTATATAATTTATATATAAAGTTATTTTTATATTTTTATCCTTTTAATTTATCCTTTATTTGCCCTTTTTATCCTCATTTTTGTATTTTTATCCTTTATCTAAATATATATTTATAATTCATATGTATTTGTCTTTTCTCTCTTTCACTCACCTTATACAAGCTCCAATATTGTATTTGTGCCTTTAATTTCTTTATAAAGAGTAAACTTGAAATATCCTTTGACCACGCTAGAGGATTCCATTATATTCCTGTTTTATATATGCATGTTATTAGCAACTTTTGGAAATGCTTATTTTCATGGATCTAAATTCATTTAGGATGATACAGATTGATGAAGAAAGTTGGTGCTGTTCTCTGGCCTAGTGTTTTTTTTTTTTGTTACAGGCCTTTTCACATGGATGAGATATTTATGTGAGGAAATTTCTAGGAAATGAGGTATTTTTCCTAGAATTCACCATATGCTTTACACATAAAGAGTAGCCTTAACATTCACTTAACTTTCCTCTCAAAAGGATTGAAATACTCATGGCCAAAAAATAGCCATCTGCTTAAACATAGTAGCTGACCATTAAGGAAAGATTTTCCTGGTTCTACTCCTAGAGGCACTGCATGGGAGGAAGAGGCCATGAAGTGATGAGTGATCTTTACTGTTGGTGTTTAAGCTGGGGATTCTGCTTGCTTCTCACCGAAGTAACTAATAGGAAAATGGTCAGTATAAATTGACAGCATAGACCATAATATTTGGCTTCTAGAGATATTATCATTCTGTGCTACGCTTCCCTCTCATCTTTGCTTTTGGAATATTTTAAATTATGGATTCAATTTCTCTAACAAATATAGTGCTATTCAGATTGCCTATGTCTCCTTGAGTGAATTTTGGTAATTTGTGTCTTTCATGGAATTGGTCCATTTTATCTAAGTTATCAACTTTGCGGGCATAGAATTGTTCATAGAATCTAGTATATTCTTTTAATGTTCATAGCCTAAGTAGTGATGATCCCTCCTTAATTTCTAATATTGGTAATTTGTGTATTTTCCTTCTTTTATTCTTAATCAGACTGCCTAAAGTTTGTTAATTTTATCGATTTTTTTTTCAAAGACTCAGCTTTCAGTTTCATTGATTTTTCTCTATTGTTTCACTCTTTTCAATTTCATTTACTTTTACTTGTATTGTTATCTTCTTGCTTCTGCTTGTGTTGGGCTTAATTGGCTCTTCTTTTTCTGGTGTCTCAAGACAGCAGCTTAGTTTATTTATTTTAGATCTTTCTTATTTTTTAATATATGAATTTAAAGTTAGAAATTTCCCTCTAAGCACTCCTATCCCTGCATTCCATAAATTTCAATAAGTTGTATATTCACTTTTATTTATGTCAAAATAGTTTAAAATGGTCTCAAAATGTCATTTTTGACCCATGTGTCCTTTAGAAATGTATAGATTATTTTTTAAATATTTGGTATTTAGCAGCTATTTTGTGTTGTCTACTTTTTACATTAGAGCCCTTGACATATTACTCATGGTTATTTTAAATTCCTGGAGACACAGCATGGATGGTTTTGTTTTGGGGGCATCTAGTTCCTAGCTGTTTGAAGTTTCATGATATAGGATATTATTTAGGAAAACCCCAGGGCACTTCATCTGTATTCTTGTCACATCTGTCTTGGTGTCAGGAATCTAACAAAAGTAGGAATCAAGTGAGTGGGGAGTGGGGAGAGAATCTTGTCTAGATATTATTTCTCTGGGTTCATTTGGCTCTTTCTTCTATAGCACGGAAGGACATTCACCTTTCTGTACTTCTGCTACACAGTAAACATAGACTTCATAGAAGCGTATGGATATATTTTCTCCAGGACAGGAATTTCATGGAACAAATTATACTGAATTAAAAGTGAACGACACAAACTGAGTTTCGTGTTGCTTAACTAGTTTGGCACTAATTTGGAAGATTACATTGCCTCTACCTTTTGTTCTTTGTCGCTTAAATGGACAGACACACCATTGATTCCCAGACTTTAAGGCTCCAGCCTCTGAAGTTTTTGCAGGTTTAAGTTAAATTTCTTTGGATTTCTTTTTTAGTATATTTCTTTGTGACTAGTCATATTTTTAACAGCTTTATTGAAAGATGATTGACATACAACAACTACACATATTAAACATGTATAATTTGACATTTCAACATATTTATACATCCATGAAACCATAACCACAGTTAAGACATTTAACATGTATACATCCTTCCTCAGCTTTCTTCATGCCTCTTGGGAATTCTTTCTACCTGAACAACCCCATCTCCTCCTTCCATCCCCAGGCAATCACTAATCTTCCTTCTATCACCATAGATTAGTTTGCATTTTCTAGAATCTCAGATAAATGAAATCATACAGTATGTACCCTTTTTTGCTTCTTTCATGCAGCATAATTATTTTAAGAGTCATCATATTGTAGTGTGTTTCAAGAATTTCTTCCATTTTACTATCAAATAGAATTCCCTTTCATGCATATATTAGATTTGTTTATTTGTTCACTCGTTCATAGACATTTGAGTTTCTTTTAGTCTTTAACTCTTACAAATAAAGCTGTTATAAACATTCTTATAAGAGTCATAATATGGACACACACCTTCGTTTCTCTTGGGTATACACCTAGATGTGGAGTGGATCGATCACATGGTTGATATATTTTTAAGTTTCAATAAATTTCCTAAATGTTTTCCAAAGTTTCTTTTACCATTTTGCATTTCCACCAGCAGTGTTTGAAAGTTCCACTTCCTTCATATCCTCACCAGCACTTGGTTATGTTCACCTTTCTTTAGCTTTTCTTTTTTTTTTTTTTTTTTGAAACAGAGTTTCTCTCTCAGTCGCCCAGGCTGGAGTGCAACAGCATGGTCTCAGATCACTGCAACCTCCTCCTCCTGGGTTCAAGCGATTATCCTGCCTCAGCCTCCCGAGTAGCTGAGATTATAGGCACCCACCACCACACCCAGCTAATTTTTGTATTTTTAGTAGAGACGGGGTTTCTTTGTGTTGGCCAAGCTGGTGTCAAACTCCTGACCTCAGGCGATCTGCTCACCTCGGCCTCTCAAAGTGCTGGGATTACAGGCAAGAGCTGCAGCATCCAACCCTTTTTAGCTTTTCTAATAAGTGTGTAGCGATGTCACATTGTGATTTTAATATTCATTTCCTTAATAACTTATAATGTTGAGCTCTATTTATATGCTCATTTACCATCCATATATTTATTTGGTGAAATGTTTGCTTAAATCTTTGACCGACCTATTTACATAGCCTACCTCTCCAGTGATCTAAGTCTTTAATTTCTCTCGGCAATAGTTTGTAGTTTTCAAGTGTGTGGTTCTAGACCATTTTTTTCAGATTTATCCCTACATATTTTAAGTTTTTTGATGCTATTATAAATGGTATTTTTAAAATTTCAATTTCTAATTATTTCTAATTGGCATCTGCAAAAACATAGGTTGCTATTTTTTTAATCTTTCTTCCACTATTTAGAACCTCTAGTATATTCATGAATATACGTGGTAAAGGCAAACATCCTTGTTTTGTTTCTGATCTTAGGTGGAAAACAATCAGTGTTTTATCATTAAGTATGGTGTTCGATTTAGCTTTTTTTCTTTTTTTTTTCAGAAAATCTTTATCAGCTTGAGAGAGTTTCTTTTTATTCCTAATTTGCAGAGAGTTTCTAAAAACAACAATGGATATTGCATTCCCTCAAATGGCTTTCCCTGAAAGTATTACGGAATTCAGACCACGTGCATCTAATGTTATTACTGATATGGTTAGGTTTACATCTGTCATTTTGCTATTTTAATTTTGTGTTTATTTCTTCTTTGTTCCATTTTCACTTCCTGTTTTTAATTGATTTTTATGCTTGCATTTTATATCTTTTCTATGCTTGTTAGCTATAACTACTTTGTTATTGTCGTGGATATTTTAATGTTTATATATTTTAACTTATCAGAATCTACCTTCAAGTGGTTTTGTACTTCTTCACATATATTGTAAGAATCTTGTAATTCTTTGCTTCATTTCTCTCCTCTCAGTCAGTACTGAAATGTATTGTACTGAAATATTCTGTACTCATACATTTTACTTTTCGCATATTTGTATATCACATGCTATATATTGCTTGTGATATAATTGCTTGTGCTTATATTTGTTTATTGAATCAATTACATTTTAAAATATTTATGTTAATCTTTACAACAGCTTTAAGTTTATAGAAAAATTGAGAAGATAGTACAGAGAATTGCCATACTATTTGCACATAGTTTCCCCTATTATTAGCATCTTACATAAGTATTGATACAGACAGGAAGCAGGGAAATACTGGGTAGAAGAGGGCAGGGTCCTGGGTGAGGGCTCCACCCACAAGCCTGGACCTCAGGCCCTAAATAAGAATATGCATTCCTGTTTTCCTGCCCGAATGCTACCTTCTACAAAACAACCCTGGCCTGCCATGCCTCCTCCAAAACCACTCTGACCTCCCATGCCCCCAACTCTGTACCCATAAAAACCCCAAGTTCCACTGGCAGAGGAGCAGAGCGGTACAGCAGAGGAGAGAAGAGAAGAAGCATCTGAATGTTGAGAGGAGTTCAACTGGGAATGGCCGAACTCCAGGCGAAGATTATCTTCCCACTCCATCCCCTTTCCAAGTCCCCATCCTGCTTCCATCGCTCAATAAAAATCCTCTGCATACACCACCCTTCAATCTGTTCATGTAACCTGATTCTTCCTGGATGCTGGACAAGAATTTGGGATGCACTGTGTGCAGGAACCCAAAAAGGCTATCATACTGACTCTTCACTGAGCTGTTTGACACTTAAGCCATCAGCAGACAGCAAAGCAAAAACTGTTTGTAACACATGCCCTCTGGGGCTCCAGAGGTCGTGGGCAACCCCTAGATGCTGCTGCGCACTGGTATGGGGTTCTTTCCTGCTGGTGCCCAAAAGCACTTGCCCTGGCTCCTGCACCCACTCACCTATATGCTCCCCCTCCCACAAGCAGTTTGAGCAAATGAGCCAGGGGCTGAGTAAAGGAGTCACACCCTGTTGCAAGTCCCACAAAGGAATCAAGGGAACTCTCCCATCTCAGTATGGTATATTTGTTATAATTAATGAAGTAATACTTTGTTTTTAATCAAACTGCATATTTTACTCTGACTGTCTTAGTTTTTTACCCAGTGATTTTTCTTAGTTTTTTACCTTAAAAAATCCCTTTTACCCAGGAAAACCACATAAACATTAATTTATCAATATATTTTTCCTTTTTTGAATAATTCCTTTTTTTCTTGAACTAAAAGATGTTCCAGATTTATCTTGTTTATATCTCATCCCAGTCCTAGAATCAGTCATTTGTCCAATGATCTCTGTTTCCTTCTGTTGGTGAGTGGTATTAAAAAGCAAGAGTGAGCGCTAGGCTCTTACGTGCTCCTGTTTGCTAGTTAGGTGTTTTCATTGTTGCCGGAGTGTCATTGCTTCCTCTCAGTTGAGAGAGAAAAGAAATATATATGTGTATATTAACCTATAATATGTACATATTTACAAATATTTCCATGTGTAATCATCAGTATTATATTAACATAAGTTCTTAAATCTTCAACTCTAATCCATTACCAAATGGATCATTCTAGCCTCCTTCCCTTGCTGATTTATAAATTTCCACTCCAATAGTGAGAAGCCTCAATTGCATCATCTGTCATCTATTTACTTAATTGTTCAATTCCAGTACATTAATCTAGTACTATTAGAATTGTTATCCTCTACCCCAGTAGAAAACAATTTTGTTGACTAGAATAGAGTGCTTATGTTCAGTTCCTTTTGCCTTATGTCTCATAGACACCATTCATTTCCACAGTTATTTCGTTCAGCACCTTACTCTCAACCTCTTAAGTTTTTTTCATACATTTGTAATACAGTTAGATGCTCTTGTAACAGTCTGCATTCTTTCCTGGGATCCTCTGTCCTAATATATTATTTGCATACATTTGTTGTACTGTTTGTGTCATCAAGTTTTATAAGTTTTGCAAATGCAAACTGAACTTTTGAACATTTGGACTATAGTTGTAATAACTCTTTTAATATTATTGCCTGCTAACTATCATATTTAGTTGAGATCTGGTTCTGTTTAGAGAGATTATTTTCTTTCTTTTTGAGAGTATATTTTCCTACTTCATTGTATGCATAGTAATTTTTGATTGCCTGCTAGAAATTTTGAAATTTTTCTTTTTTAGAAAAAATACTGTGGAACTATGTTCCAGGATGCAGTTAATTACTTGGATATAATGTAATCTTTTCAAAGATTCCTTTTAAGTTTGTTGGTTGGGACCAGAGCAGTGTTTTGTCAAATTATTTTAACTACTGAGGCAAAACTCTTCTCAATGTCTACCCTGTGACTTGAGAATTATGAGATGTTCTACCCTTACTGGTAGAAACAAACACTACTATTTCTAGCTCTGTGTGAGCAACTGGTGCTATTCCTTTTCATCCTTTCAGGTGGTTCTTTCTTGAGGTTTCTTTATGTGCATTTGTGAATCAGTCCTCTGCTAAATACTGAAGGCAAACCCTCTGTGGATCTCCACACTTCTCTCTTTGTGCAGCTCTATTCCCTCGGCTACTCTGTTCTTTTAACTGCTGCCGTCTAGGTCTCTCCGTATTCTCCGTTCAATCTTTCAACTCACGGAGTTCAGCACTCTGCCTGGGTTTTTCTTTTTTGCACCACTGCCTGGAAATTCCTTCAGGGCAGTAACAAGGCAATTATAGGGCTCATTTCATTTGTATTCCCTCTTTCAGAGATCTTTGTATTTTATTACATACTGCCCTTTGTCTTGGAAACAATTGTTTCATACATTTTGTTCAATCTTTTGTTGTTTCAGGTGTAAAGGTAAATCCAGTCCTAGTTATTCAATCTTGGCCTGAAGTAATAGTCCATCCACCAGTCATTCATTAGATTATTTTTTTCTCTTGAGTCCTAGGATTTTCACCTTTCTAAGCTTTCATTGCTATCAGATAAAAACAGTTCTTGATGAAACAGACTCTGACTTTATTCCTCTTTTAGTTCAAGCCTTCATGTAATTTCTGGATGAGACACCTCTACTCTGTCCTTATATCCTTACTTTCTTACTGTTTCTTCTTATTGTTTGCCTTTTATTCTTTTCCTAAGAAATTGATGGTGTCAGTATCTTTATTCTAGATATGCTTATCTTCTGCTATCTTGTGCTGACACGTATTTATTTCCAAAGTGCCTCTGCTAAAATCAAAACTATATCCTCAGAATTTTCAAAAATTTCAGTTTACCTGCCCAAGTCAGAAATGTGCTTTCCTTGTGCTTTTTCCTATTTCTCCTTTTATAGGAGTCCCTTTGTTTTAACCTTGTGAGATATTTAAGTCAACTGGCAGCCTGCATTTAGTTTCAAGGTAAAGTGGGTATCTATAGTTCAAATTAATGTGGAACAATTATAAAACATATTGTATAAATACTCTTTGATAGTGAAATAGTTAAGAGTGTTTAGGCTTACAACAATTGTTTGAACTTGCTAAGAAGGCTTAAAGGTTTTATTTTTGGTAACTGAGTGATATTAATATCATAATATCTTCACACAAAAGTACTACTTAGAAATAAAACCTCAGAGTCATGTGAGTTCTCAAGTTGCCACAACTCTTATTTGTTGGGTATTTTCCTTTCCTTTTTTGTTTTGAATTCCTTGGAACATAACCCCTTACATAAAAGCATAGAACGACTCCACTGGTAATCTTATTAATTCTTTGTAAAGAGTAATGAAGATTTCCTGATTTTCTTACTTCTTGATCTCATTGTTTCTGTGGCTTTGCAAAGCTAAAAAAAAAAAAAGAACTTGTTTGAATTCCCAATTATTGTCTGATTTGTGTTGCACTAATATTTAATACTTCCTTAATATTGTGATAAGCTTCAACTCAAGATTTTAGCCAAGATTTTAGTTAAGGTAAAAAGGAATAAAAGAAAACCTAAAGCGTGTTTTGTTAGTACTTTCCTGTAAACTTAGCTCTAGAGTATTTTATTAAATAATCTTTTTTGATATCATGCCAAAAAGCCTTATTTCAATAATATTTTTGAGTTGAATTGAAATAATCACTCTAAATATGTATTAGTTATTAAGGATAGAAGCAGCAAATTATTCATAAAGTATTTTAATCTCTTTGAACCAAAATGGTTTGAAATTTTTTCTTTAAATTATAAATAATAGGAGAAAAAATGAGGCAATCAATTGTAACATTCAATAGTGTTCTGTAGTTCTATATAATCAGGTTTTTGTGGGATTCAAGTTCCCTAAAGGAGAGGACGTTAGATCTAAGAAGAAGCATGATATTGGCAATAACTGGATGACCCATTTGGGGTACAATATTAATGAAAAAAATATATTTATTGCGCATCGATTGAGACATTTTGCTGGACATTACATAATCTATTCGTTGCTTTGAACAAGGTGATATATATTTTCTGATTTACATATTGCTGTAAGGATGTGTGAAATGTTTTATTTTATTAGCATTTTGACATTTTCATTGAAGTTTCAAGATTTTTTTTTCCTTCCTGTTTCCCTGACAGCAGATGGAAAAGGACTTTCCTCTTTATATTTTAAAGGCAGCAGAGTATTAAACAAAGGAGGGAAATTAAGTGCTATCTATTGGTACCCTGAAATTATTTTCCAAACCCCATTCCTTTTGTTTTTAAAAATAAGGCCAAATACATTTTCAAATTTGGGAGTGTAAATACTTATTACTAATATAAGCTCTAAGAGCCTCCAGACTGAAAAGGCTTGGAATGCAGATCAAACATGACACAATAAAGGGCTAGTTCACTTTTTCTTTGCCCTCTCCAATAAAGTGGAAATGTATTAGAATTTTCACTAGAATGAAGAATGAAACAAGAATGAAGATAGGTCTTTGCTCTGAAAGAAGACTTAAATTTTTAAAGCCAATCTTTATTTGGTCTCTGGCGATTCATTTATCTCCATAAGTATCCATTGGTTCTTATCAGTTCATTTTCTCATTACTCCTTTTTAAAAATGTAAGCCTTCCAAAATTTCCTTTTTTTTCTTATTCTCTTTACTCTCAATATTTTCTCCCCCAGGTTCTCACACATTTCCACTTATTTATTTATTCATTCCAAACTGATGGAGTATCTGTTACATCCTAGGAATAATGCCAAATGCTAAAAATGAAAAGATTTCACTTTCTGGTCTCATCCTTTTATTTCACAGCTAGTAAGATGGCCAAAGCCCCAATTCCAAGTATTATGGGGAGTTCAATACCCTCCCCTGGGAGCTTATTTTCTTGTGTTTGTCTCTGACTCTGAATTCCTGCTCTGACTGATCTTTTAATATCCAGTCACTTCCTGGGGCTAACATCTTCTTTCCATATTGCTTCACCCAGTGTGTGGCCACTGTCCTCTTTTTTTTGTTTCTTAAGGCACCACCGACATGTGTCTGTTGCATAAAACAGGTTTTACTGCAAACTAAGTGATAATGTAGGATGATAATAGTGCAATACAGAATAGAAAATTATTTAAATTCATTATTAAACTGCAAACCAAACAAAACACGGAATGCAAATTATATTTTCATAATGCGTGAACTGGACTTGCCAATCACAACTGATTTGCATATTGTGCCACCTGTTGGTGCAGCAAACTGTGTGGGTCTGAAGGGAAATAGATTGACAGGCTTTCTCCTCCTTACTCCAAAGTTGCTGTTTCCACGATCCCCATTTTACACTAGAGAACTAGGTACTCTTCCCTCTTCAATGTAACCTGAATATTATTCCCTCTCATTGAACATTAAGAGTGTTTGGACACTCATTTGGAGACTACAGTCTTTTTTTTTTTTTTTTGAGACGGAGTCTCACCCTGTCACCCGGGCTGGAGTGCAATGGCACGATCTCGGCCCACTGCAACCTCTGCCTCCTGAGTTCAAATGATTCTCCTCCCTCAGCCTCCAGAGTAGCTGGGATTACTGGCGCCCACCACCATGCTCAGCTAATTTTTGTATTTTTAGTAGAGACGGGGTTTCACCATGTTGGCCAGGCTGGTCTCAAACTCCTGACCTTGTGATCTGCCCACCTCGGTCCCCCAAAGTGCTGGGATTACAGGCATGAGCCACCATGCCCAGCTGGAGGCTACAGTCTTCAGAAAACAAAGTGTCAGGCAAAAGGAGAGAATGGGCTGCAGTGATATGCTGTATCCTAGGAAGAATATTTCTAGTAAGAAAAATTGTTGAAAGTAGGAAGAACACATGCATGATAGGGAAATCAGTTTTTAACATATATAATATAGATATGCATATTTTATGTTACAAATAAATATATAGTATCATATGTGAAATTATATATAAACATATATAATATTGTATTTATATAATACATATGAAAAATGTAAATACATACAATTTTATATATGCAATATATATGTAAAATGAATATCCCCATTCTGTAGGTGCCCTTCCTACATATATGTTTCATATATATTTACATACTTATTTATTTTACAAATATATATATTTCTTGCAATGCATCAGATAAACAGGTATTGGGGTCTAAGAAAATTCCACCTGAGATTATTTATGGTGAAATAGTTCAGACTATTTTTGCTGTCAGGCATGTGTCACCCAGACTGTTTCCTGAATTCCAAACCTACTTTTATCTTCTTCCCACATGGTGTATCAGTATGTCAAAGCCAACAAGTCCAAAATCAAATTGCCTCACCCCACCCCTGTTTGTGGTCTTATTTTTGTTTTTCCTAACGTCATCCTTTAATCATCCTGGTTTCTATCTCCTCTCTTCCCGTTGCCCTCACATCCACGATTTTGTTTTCCTAAACTTCTTGTGTCTGCACTCACAAAATGTTCCATTTTTTCCTCTGTCTTGCATTTCCATTGTTACTCCCTTGTCACACTAATTTCTTTTCTTATTAAATCCCATGGTGGTGATTGTAATAAACTTCTAATAGGCATGTCTCTGTTCCCTCTCTTTATAGCTTAGGGTTCTAAAGTAGAGTTTAGAATCATGTTTTTCTCCTGATATCTCTAAGGAATTTGGAAAGAATGAAAGAAGGTTGTCTTCTTTCGTGCTGAGTAAAGCTTCCATGTCTCTTCAGATCTTTCCTTTAATAACTTTCTTGAAGGTACTCTTATTTTTTATAGAAGCACATGAGGGTGGATGTCAACTCTGTGTTGTTTAGTTACAGCCTTTACTCCGTCCATACTCAACAAGTCACTATTCTCTATTTATGATTTTGCTCATGCTAGTCTCTCTCCCAGAATACTCCCCATTATTTCATTACCATGTCTTGCTCATCCTCACATGTCTAATACATCCAATTCTTCCAGACTCAAATGAGATAATATCTCTTCCCAGAAATCTAGTAGGACCAATATTCCTTTCCTCAGAATTAATTTAACACTCTATGTTTTACTATAAATATTTCTGTCTTCTCTTTCATATCAGACAATGACTTACTTTGGGGAGGAAAGTGCTTCAACACAATAAGTTCCAATATATATTTATCAAATAAAAGTTATAAGATTGGCAAATATTAAAAATAAAGGCAATTATAAAGAAATGATTATTAGTATAGTACAACTCTTTTCATCTTTTTGTCAATGAAACCGTTTCCATGTTAATCTGGGCAGTCTAGATTATGCTGCAGTAACAAATTAACTCCCATATCTTTGTGACTTAACATGTCCATGGATTATTTTTGGTGGTGCTACATGTCCAGTGTGGATCATCAAATGAACTCTGCCCTCCATTGCTATTCAAGGCACTGGGTCAACCTCTACGTTGGCTACGTTGGCTAAACCTCTACGATACTGCATTTGCCAAAGGTAGATGAGCATCCACGTTCTCATATCTATCATCCAGGCTTTTGCTTAGAAGTGACACACATGTACTCTGTTGTTAATCCATTGGCCAGAATTAGTCACAAGGCCCCATCCAACTAAAAGGGGGCTGGGAGAATTGGGAAGTACATGGATATTGAATAATTGAATATTTGGTACAATGTCTTTATTACACTTCTCTACCAGATTAATTAGTACTGTACTTACCTTTGGAGAGGAAACATACCTTATATGTCTGGATAAGAAACATTTTTACACTCTTAAATCTATACAAATTTATAAAATGAATTACATATTTTGAAATTAATACATTTCACATGCAGAAATAAATATCAAGCAATGAAATTTCAGGCAGTTCAATACCATTTCCTTGTTAAAGAATCAGTCAACAACAAAATCTAAAATTAAAATTTATCACTTTTCCTCATATGAATCTAAATTGTATATATCTGTTTTCTTACTCTTCCTTTTATTTGCACACAGAGATTTTTAAAAATTCCAAAATTGTAATAGCTCATTTGCTTTATGGCATCAATAATAGTATTTATTAGACATTTATGTTTGTTAGTTAAAAATAACAGTATTTATTATTGTGTACTAAAAACGTGTCAAGAATGATGTATACATTATCTCTTGAAATTTCAGAACATCATTGCTCGGTTGTAGGCAAATTGTTAATATTCTCATTTTACGTGTACAGGATTGAAACCAAAATGGAATTATAATTTTCCAAAATTACCAGTTAGTGCAAGGTAAAGCCAGAATTTGATCTTCATTATGTGTAACTCTAGTCTCTAAATTATAATCTGTTTTCAGGTAAATTACTAAAGGCATCTATTACAACTAAGTTTGGCTCTTTACCTCCAGAATTTTCGGTAATGTATTGATTTTAAACACTGTAAGACAGTTGGATATTTTTCAAATGTAGGTATAAAATAAAAAGGAAACTCTAGGGCCTCCCATTTAAGAACTCTGTCATCTGATGAGTCCCAGAAGGAATGAAATAGTTTTATTTCATTGACTTTCAGAGGTAAATGGAAAGATAGTTATGTTGGAAAAGGCTTTTCATTAGGGGCTGCTATTCTCAAAACTAGGAAGACAAGACAGCTACAAAATATGCTGTCATTTAAAATTATACATTATTGCAAATGTTCAAGAAAAAAGCTTGAGCGCTAGAATGCGGAGAGTCACTAGATTATAGCCTTGGTGTTTTGACAACTAGTCAAGAAAGGGAACTCTGAGCTTTTTGCCAATTAACAATGGAAAAGAGCTAGGGGCTAAGGGTAGGCAAAGAGAAATGAAGATATGAACTTGGGAGAGAATTAAAGAATTTGATATCTTTTGCAGAACATTGTCCTTTGTTAGGAAACTATAGCAGTTCCCCCTGATTCGTGGGGATACATTCCAAGACCCTCCAGTGGATGATAGTGCCATACCTGGTTGACGTTGATCAGAGCACGTTTCTGTTCACATCTTCCATCCACAAATTTAATGGCTTTTACATCTTAAAGCATTTATCACGTGCTACAGCTGTAACTTTTGCAGTTTGAAGTGAGATAAGCAAAACTAGCATAAATTTTTTTTTCCTTCTTCACAATTTCATGGATAGAAGATGTCTCCTTATCATAGATCTTAACCTCAACTATAATTTTTGTCTTTTTTAAATTAAATAAAGAACTTCCATCTTTTCACTTAAAGGAAGTATTTTATGGCTTCTCTTTGGCATATCCAAATTGCCAGCATCACTACTATTGTGCTTTGGGCCATTATTAAGTAAAATAAGGGTGACTTGAACACAAGCACTGATACTGTGACAATAGATCTGATAACCAGGAAGGCTACTAAGTGACTGAGTGGTGGGTAGCATCCACAGCATGGAGAGGCTGATCAAAGGGGGAGGCACGTCCTAGGCAGAATGGAATAAGAAGGTGCAAGATTTCATTACACTACTCAGAACACAGCACGATTTAAAACTTATGAATTGTGTGTTTCTGGAATTTTCCATTTAATATTTTTGGACTGCGGTTGACCCTGGGTCACAGAAAGAGCAGAAAGCAATAATGCATATAAGTGAAATTACTGTACTCTGAGCATCTTAAGGAAAGGAATTTGCTTCAATGGGCATGTGAACAAGTAGAAACTTTGTTTCTAGACTGAAAGAAAGGAGGACCATCCAGTGGGTAGTTTCAAAGATGTGTTGAATGGCATATTCTATGTTTTCCTTTATTACACCAAACTGCTTTCTACTTCTAGCCTGAGTTACTTTTTTGGCTTGGTAACTTTCTGCATTACTTCTTTTTCTATATGTTTTAGTATTGTTTGAGCTAAAAAGGGAGATTCATTGATTCTTGGCTCTTACTTATACAGCACATGTTGACAACAAAAATATTCTAAAATTCTTATTTGTTTTTGACCTCAAAATGAGGCCATGTAAGACAAATGCATTAAACAGCTCATCTTCATTATTTCATTCTGACTAAGTCACATTGAGATACACATCTCACAGTTAACGAAGATTGAATAAGCAGGAACAAGATCTGTATATTTTTATTAAAGTACTTAATATAATTGCTACATTCTATATCTCAATTTCTTGATATTTGGAGTAAAATCCTATTATAAGAGCTTTTGCACGTTTATGAAAATTGGCAGAATCAGTGAAATAGCGTAGGAGACCTTATTCTTCGGTATAGACATTTCTTTAATTGCTAAGAAAAAATCATATTTTTCCACATATTAAAAGTTATACAGATGTAACCAAATTTGCACCATATAATATTCTTTTGAAAGTGAAATTATAATCACTCACTTGGTATCTAATTAATCCAGAGTGCCTCTCACGTTAAAGGCTTTACAACCTGGGCAAAGGGAATATTGGCCTGGGGCTACAAAGATAAATGAGCCAGTGACTCTGGGGACTTCTCTCTATAAACTTCTTCAGGGAAGAATCAATATTTGAAGTTTCTTTTCAATATTCAAGAGGTTTATAAACTGAAGTTTTAGGATCTTAAAATAGGATTTCATGTTGAGCCTCATAAAACAGCAAAAACGTGTACAAAATTTGGTAAGTTTTCAAATATTCATTTGTCGGGTGATAGAATAGAAGGTGTAAAGCTTTTATCAGATTATCAAATAAGCCTATATGTACAAAAAATGAGCATTATTGAAATAATAGTTTCTTTCTCTTGTTTTCAATATAAGGCAAACTGGAATAATGAACTAAGGGCAAAATTGAGAGTAGAGACACGATGTTATGACACATTAGGGCTTGAAAAGAACAATTCTTATAGGGGTGGAGGGTGTTATGAACTTGAGGGTGACTAATATTTGGAAAAGTGAAATAGAGGAAATGGCAGTGAGTGAAAACACATGGTCAGTACTTTGGGGACAGCATTTTTTAATCTACTTTTAAGTATGACAAAAGGTGTAGTACAACTTACATTTGAAGGCAGCTTGGAGGCAGATTCATATATTCTATCATTCAAATAATGGAGAGACAGTCAACGTTTTTTAGCATGGGAACAACGTGATTAAAAAATACCTGCTTATGGTGATTGTCTTGACAATACTAAAAAGGAGAGCTCTTGAATTATCAAAATTAATTGGTATCTGATTGTAATGATCCAGATAAGGATTACTAAAAGTAGAAATTGTGAAAATAGAAAGATACAAATTATTGCAGAAATTTCAAGATGAGAAATTTTCTTGATGAGGAAAGGGGAAAGATAAATCTGAACTGGAACCTGCATATTTAGTTCTGTTCCTTGTTTCAAGAAGATTTAAATGTAGTTATACTCACTAAGGGAATAAATGAGCTCATAAGCACAATGGTAACTCTATATATGCATAGATGCCTACATTGTTAGGTGAACATTTAGGAAGAATGAGAAGTTACTAATCCAACGTATCCTTTACTCAAGAATGTGAAATAATATAATGGTGGGTTCCATGTCTGTTAGGGAAACGTCGAAATCAATGCTAGGAACCTCATGTTATCCCTGTAAGTAAAAAATTTACATTCCAAGTTAATAACGTGGGTCACACCATTGTCTACTATGGCAACTTGTGTGTATTTATCGTAATTATAAACTCTATGCTGAGAAGCTGTTGGAAACAAAATCCTATATCTCATTTACATAGATCCACCACTAGGAAAGAAAATTTTAGGAAATCACACAGTTTTTGTAATTAACTAATAAAATATTTTTAATTGACTACTGTCACAAAATAAAAATATGTTTCTCTTTTTTTTGTAGTCAATTTTAAAGCAGTAAGTCAAGACAATGGAATTATTAAAGGTGTTAGCTGACTTTAGAAAAAGAAGAGGGCTGAATTAAGCTGGTATAGATCAAAAACAAATGCAAATATTATGCAAAATATAATACAGCTCCTTTCTCTAGCCATTATAGCTGAAAAAAGTGCTTAACATATTTATCACCTACGCCCCTCTTCATCCCTCTCCTTAGGAAGTAGCAATTGTCTAAACAGAGTTTTAAAGAAAATAAATTCAATACCTGGAACCCAAGAGATACTTATAAAATCTTGACAGTGATAAGGAAATCTGACATAATTATTTAAAAGAAAGCTAAGAGGCACTGGAGGAATTCTTAATTAATTTTAGAAAACTTGGTTTTTGTTTGAGCTACAAGACTTCTTTAACCTTCTTTTCATCATTTGTAGAGTCAGAAAGTTGGACAGTGATCACTAAGGTCTTCCTGAGCTCTAATAATATTGGATTTTAAAGAATGAAAGAAAAGCAAACATGCAATAGTTTTATGTGTGAGAATAGGCATCTATAATCTGCATAGAGAGAACAACACTGTTCTATTATTGAAACCCAAAATGAACAAATCAACAGAAAACCAATATCAAAAGAAGACCTAGGAGGATATTTCATATCCTTGGTTTCATACAGTGACAAGGAACCATGTCACCGTTGGAATAAATGTATTGTTGACAGAGAGTAAAGCAGGTTTGAGATAATTCAGTCTTGTGGCAGAAGGAATTGGAAAGACTGCCTTGTCTTCTCAACTAACATTGGAGATCTCATGACATCTGTGTTTGAGGTGAGGGTTTTGTTCAGAAAAAAGAACATAAACTCACAATTTTATATTTCTCATGTTAAAGACAAATTATTTTGACATTTGTTAAAATGGCATTGAAGGTTTTATTAAAAGCTTTTGCAATGAGGATCAAGACTATTGCCATAGTGAAGAGAGATTAGGCTCAACTCTGGATACAACAAAGAGAACTTGGGATTTACAGCCAAGGAGCAGAGTGATGTGGTCAGTGGATGAGAAATTACCAAGAAGAGACATTAAGGGTAGCTGCTAATTGTAGCTAAGGACTTATGTATCAAAGGTGGGGGATGAGGAACTTGCAGATAGCAAAGGTGGGGTGGATTCTCTCCGGACTGATTTATCAAGATGCCTGCTAAAACTAGGCTAACCAGATTGAGAACGGAGCACAAGGATGAGGCATCCTCAAAAGGAGGGCCCAGAGAAGCCTGTCTAAATTTTTATCAAGAAGGGAGTCGTCATTAGTCATGACTGTATCCAGTCACCTTATTTTACAAGGGAAATTGCTTCTAAGCGATTATCTCAAGAAGTGGCTACATAATTTTGGCCTCAGTATAAAATGAAAATGTGGAACCCTTGTACAAAAATTAAGATTTTCAAGACGAGGACAGCAGAACATCAAATCAAGTGGTGGTTTCTTCCAAGCATAGCACCTAGTTCAGCTCCACAAGTTGCCTGACTATGAAGCTGGCCTGGGTCCCAAACTCCTTCAGAGTAGGATTTATGGCTCACATATCTGCCAAAGACCTGAATAAATGTGTTGAAACAGAAACCCAGTAGGTTTAAATAACTTCGTGAGGGTCACTCGGCATTTCAGTCATGGAACTAGGATTACAAATGAGATGGTCAGAGGCAGTGAACTTGTCTCCTCATTGTTTTGTGCTCTGAAGGCAGGGGCCTCTGTTCAGTAGATTTACATTTAGCTTAAGCATGTTCCTGTCAAGAAAAAAATGAATGTAAAAGGAAAGACATTTATATTGGAGAAACCAAAGTTAATGATATTGTTTGTAAATTCCTCCCTATTTTAGGTGAAATTAGTCTTTATATTCTGTATTTTCTTACATGCTCTTCATCTAGGAAATCCTGCTTCTTCTTTTTGGCAAGCAAATATTTTCCTTGTGCTCATGGGTATAGATCAATAGACCTCTTTAGTTTAGAAATTCAGAGATTGGGTATATCCCTGAAAGATTTCCTGCTTGAAGTTTGATATATCTACCTAACTACCTACATACATATATATACATATAAAATATGTAATGTGTTTATACAGAAAATATATATGTAATTTATATATTTTACATATATAAAATTAAAGAAAAATTGTGCATCAATTATTAATAAGGAATTATCATTTTTGTAATTAGGTAAGCAAGGATTGGGATTAATAATGCTTTCTTTTTTCTTTTCTCCATAGAGCCATTAATCCAATTCATATTAAAGTATAACTAAATTGACCTATAAGGTCAATATTTAATCTTCTAAATTAACTGTGGTATATAGCATCATAGAGCAGAAAAAAGATGGCCATGGAAATGTAAAGAACTATGTTTATTCTCTCTGTTTTTAAAATTTTTTTAGACACAGGATCTCACTCAATCACTCACGCTGGAGCACAGTAGCATGAAGGTCAAGGCTCACTGAAGCATTGAACTCCTAGGCTCAGCCTTCAGGGTGGCTGGAGGTGTGTGTCACCATGTTCAGCTGATTTTTATTTTTTGTAGAGACAAGATATCCCTATGTTGCCCAGGCTGGTCTCAAACTCCTGGACTCAAGCAGGTCTCCCGCCTCAGTGTTGGGATCACAAGTGTGAACCAACATGGCCAGCCTGTTTATTTTTCCTATGGCCACTTACCATGTAATGTGTGTGAGCATCAAATACCTCACTTGTTAAAAAAAACTGATAACAGTATCTGCCCTTTCCTCACTACACAGGATTGTTATGAGGGCCAAAGTCATTTACATAGTAACACCTTTAAAATCTGTAATATATATATTGTTTAAAATAGCAGAGTCAAAATTATTTTACATACGTTAATGCTAAATTTGCTTTTGGAGAATCATTTAAATTTAGGAAGCCTTAAAAACATAATAGGAAGAAGGAATTCTGTACAAAAAAATTGCTGTTACCATAGGGAAATTAAAAAAGCTATCTTTTTCAAAATATTTTTAAATGTTTTATCTATGCAACACCAAAAAGAACTAAATTTTAATACCCAGAATTATGAATGTAAATCTATCTCACATCATTAAATAATAGTGATTCTTTTAAATGAAAAAATTATTTTGGCTACATGTATATTCATGAAGGAGCACCCTATATTATCTTAAAATAATATGATGAACTGGATGTTTCTAAAACAATAAATGGAATGACAGCTATGGAAACTAGAAAACTCATTTTCTGTAAGCAATGACAGATCATATCTTATATTTTACTTCTCCATTTTTCAGAATCAGTAGAAAAGATGTTAAATCTCTTCATGATAATTTTAAAAATCAGCCTTATAATCCCTCCATTTATAAAAATGTTATGTTATATAACAGGCTAACATTTTTTCCTATGTTAATATGTAGTTATAATTTAGCATGGATATGAAAGGTTATTCCTTTTATTGAAAATGTTTTATTTGACTGAATGTTTCAACAACAACACATTGCAGAAGTGTGCTGGCCCTTTAATGCTCTGTTTCTGTTGTCATGGAAATAAGATTTTCAAGTAGGTTTATCTGCTGGGCTTTGCTTTTTATAGACTTCCTATCATTTTAAGTTGGTTTTAGACAAGCATCCTTATCCTTCAAATAAAAACACTAATCTTTATTTTACCATATTTCTTAATATTTTTCCCAGTAGGATTTCTCAAGATCCTGGAGGGTGGGGGACGTTCGAATTTCCAGGCGCGTACATTAAATATGAATGTTCAGCTCCTGGTTCTAAAAACAAAGATTTAAAAAAAAATTGTTATGATGACAAAGAATTCCAGAATCCATTTCCAATTTTAAGCTTATAAAATGTATGTTACTCTCAAATTACTGTTAATTATATAAATACAATTTATATATGCAAATATTTTGTAACATGAACAGAATCATGTAACTTACTCATGTTGCTTATCTAAATGCAACCTTGGCCTACATATTCCTTCATAATTTAGCAGCCACTTATCTTTAGAATTCATTTTTATAGAGAGACAGATTAGGTTAGGATCTGTTTGCTACTAATTAGTTGTGTGACTTTGACAAATTAGTTCAACTATATCTTTTTCAATATCCTTCTCTGTAAAATGGGGATAATAAGTAAGTAATAAGCAGAGTTATTGTGACAATTACATGTGTTACTATATGTTAAGGACTTAAAAAAGTAATTTGAGCCCAACGGGAACTCAATTAATGTTATATTTGCCAATGTTTTGCTATTATTGTCTTTCACTATTTTCTACCGTTCTCCTGTTCATTCTTCAAGTGCATTAAAACTTTTGCTGCCTTATGACTTAGCCCTTTGGATATATCATTGAATTATCATTAACATTTTGCTCTTTCATGCTGGATTCTTCACTTCCTTGCCTCTATAACACTTGGAAATTCTGTATTTATTTATTTATTTTTGAGATGGAGTTTCGCTCTTGTTGCCTCCAGCTGGAGTGCAATGGCACGATCTTGGCTCACTGAAACCTCCGCCTCCTGGGTTCAAGCGATTCTCCTGCCTCAGCCTCCCGAGTAGCTGGGATTACAGGCGTGCGCCACAAGGCTACTTTTTTGTATTTTTAGTAGAAAAGATGTTTCGCCATGTTAGCCAGGCTGGTCTCAAACTCCTGACCTCAGGTGATCCGTCCGCCTCGGTCTCCCAAAGTGCTGGGATTACAGGCGTGAGCCACCGCACCCGGACTGCATTGATTTTATTACTCGTTTACTCTCTATTCTTCCACATGCAAAGAGATTCAATATGCACTTATTAATGTAATGAATAATGGAGAAAATTTCTTTAAATTGGCATAGACATTTCCCCTTTTTTCTAACTCACTAAGTAAATACTTTAAAGATTGAAATCACCCCCAGATTTTCAAATGAGGCACTTTCCTATGTCCTGAAAAAATTATGATGGGTTAGGTTTTACACTAATTATGAGAAACTCTTTTCTATTCTATGGTCAGTTGTAGCCATAGCTGTCTTCTAATGTCTATCAATAAAACTAACGAAATTATTTTTCTCCCAGTCATATTGGAAATAGCTGTTTGTTCTTGATTAATTGGTTTTAACAATCTCATTACTGAAGAATTTAATTGGGATGGCTCTACTTTAGACGTAAGTTACATTGGTCTCTCTCACTTCAGGAATTATAATTTTCAATTTTAAATTCCTAATTTTAATTATACATTAATCTCTAAAGATGTCATGGTAGAGTAATATTATTAGCTAGGATCTCCTATAAATTCTTTTGATAAGTTTGTGTATCTTTTGATGGCAATAAAGACATCAAGAAACTCTTTGGAATTATAATATATGAACAAGCTAAATGGGAATTAACAATGATTAATAACTTCAATTATAAAGTATTTTTCTTGAAATCTAGTGTTCAAGACTAGTCTATTCCCACAGTGAAAATGTTTAGGTGGTACCTACTACGTTGGTAAAATGTCTGTTTCTGTTCAAATTATATTTTCTCATTTTAAAAAAAAAGTGTTTTTTATTTTTGAATTGGGTTTATTATATATTCAACATGCAAGTTCATTATCAAATAATATAAGTACTGCTCTCAGTCTGTCATGGCTTGACTTTAGATTTTCTTGAAGTGTCTTTCAAAAAGAGAATGTTTTACTTTTGGTGAAGTCCAAACTATTTCTTTCAAAAAGAGAATATTTTACTTTTGGTGAAGTCCAAACTATTTCTTCCAGGTTTCCATTTGTATTTCGTTTTGCTTAATTTTTATGCAAAGGGTTTTTAAAAATTTTAATGTAGTAGAATATTTTAATCCTCTTCGTTATTGCCTGTGGAATGTTAGTCTTAGTTAGAAATGTTTTTCCCTTTATCCAGTTGACAAAGGAATTCGTTCATGTTTTCTTTAGCACTTGTTTGATTCTATTTATTTGTTTTCTTCTGGTTCATCAGGAGTTTATTCTAGTGTATAATTTGAAGTGTTGAGTCAAATTCTTCTTTTTCAAAATGGCTGTCTTGAACCAATACCATTTATTTAAGTCTGGCTTTTTAAATAGGCTATTAATGCTTACTTTATATTGGATAATCTTAAATGAAAAGACACTAGCAATATTAAGACCAAAGTAATAGCAGAGAATATCTCCTCAAATAGGTGTTTATTTTGATTATTCCTGAAGTCAGATCCATTATCATATATAGATTAAAATTTTCAGTTGGGCACGGTGGCTCACACCAGTAATCCCAGCACTTTGGGAGGCTGAGGTGGGCCTGAGGTCAGGATCACCTGAGGTCAGGAATTCGAAACCAGCCTGGCCAGCATGGTGAAACCCCATCTTTACTGAAAATATAAAAAATTAGCCGGGTGTGGTGTTGTGGGCCTGCAGTCCCAGGTACTCGGGAGGCTGAGGCACGAGAATCGCCTGAATCAGGAGGTAAAGGTTCTGGTGAGCCGAAATTGCACCACAGCACTCTAGCCTGGGTGATAGAACAAGACCCTGTCTCAAAAAAAAAAAAAAAAAAAAAAAAATTCACTGCTAGAAACCACCATATCCTTTGTTCACATAAAGTTTTCCTAATGGCCAGGAAGGGGTAACAGATTAAATGTGAATGGGGATGTAGTAACAACACTTATATTTGTTTATATTCAGTACTGCTTTATTGGAGTAGACTACTGACTTTGTTGCAGGGAACTAGCATTTAGTGCAGTAGACAGAAAAAAAGTTGCAGCTTTCCTTATTTAGGGTAGAAATAGATATATACATCACCCTATCATCCAAGCTTCAGACAGTAAAACTGTTTGAACTTGAAATGCATCATGAGTTTCAAGTTCAAACAGTTTTACTGTCTGACACTTGGATGATAGGGTGATGTTTATTTCTATTTTTCCATGAGGGTAAGAGAAAATCTCAAATTAAATGGTAAAATTCTCATGAATAGATCAAGAAGTGCTTTACTTTCTTTCTCTCAATCCCTTTTCTTGGAAAACTCAAGCAGAACTGATGATGTAAGTCATTATTACAGGGGTGCGTGTGTGTGTGTGTGTGTGTGTGTGTGTGTGTGTGTGTGTGTGTGTTTTAACCAAGGCCTACTGAACGGCTATTCTTTATTAGGAGCTGTGGTAGGTGCTTTGGAGAACTAAAGAACATAGAAATTTGGTGTTTTCTCTGACTGCAGATATTCCTTTTGTTAAAAGCAGATTTTATTCAAAAGTTGTACCATTATTGTGTTTTGGTCATAGGTTGGATAGCCACCCTTTTATTCTTGCATAATTTTGTACTTAACAAAGTTCTTAAGCTAAAAATGTAGAAAAACACAGAAAAAAATAGAGATCTCCAAACTTATAATCTAGCCACAAAGGCAGATGAGGACATGGATGACTATCTAATAAATGTCAAATAAAATAATCAAATCCTATAAATGTCACAGAGAAGAGGGATCATTGGTTCTTTTTCCATAAATGAGGTCCTCTTGCCGTTGTCCCTGTCCCATCTGATAGCAACTCTCTGTCAGTGCTCAGGCTTAGAACCCTGGTGCCAGCCTTAACTCTTTCTCACCTACCTCACAGGCGGGCTTTTAGGAAATTCTATCAGTATGGTCTTCAAAATATTGCCAAAATTTGTCCATTTCTCATAACCCCACAGCCCCTCTTTTGGTTGGATCCATCATTCTCTCCCTTCTGGGTTACTGTAGTAGCTCTCTAGCAGGTCTCCCTGCTTCCGTTCTTGCTCCCGGCTATTCTCAACAGCGCAGCCTGCTGTATTAGTTTCCTATTGCTGCTGTAACAAATTACCATCAATTTAGCTTAAAACATCACATGCATTGCCTTACAGTTCCAGTGGTCAGAGGTCTGAAAGGAGTCTCGCTGGGCTAAAATTAGGGTGTAGGCAGGTTGGTTCTTTCTGGAGGCTCTAGGAGAGAATCTGTTCTCTTGCCTTCTCCACTTTCTAGAGGTTCCCTGTATTCCTTGGCTCCTGGCCCTTTCCTTCATCTTCAAAGCCAGAAGCATAGCATCTTTCACTCTCTCTCTCTCTCTCTCTTGCTCTTGTTCTTACTCTGTTTGTCACATGGTTCTTCTCTGACTCTGATCCACCTCTCTCTTTTGATGTCCTTTATGATTACATTGGGTTCATGTAGATAACCCAAGATAATCCTCCCATATCAGGATCCTCAACTTAATCACATCTACAAAATCCCTCTTGCTATGTGAAGTAATATATTTACATGTTCTGAGGATTAGAACATGGACATCCTGGGGGAGTTGTTATTCTCCCTGCTATGCCTGGTGAAGCCATTTTAAAACAGATAACATCATGTCACTCCTTGGTGTCAAGTCATCTAATAGTTCTAATCTCATGTTCCATAAAAGCCAAAATTCTGTGATCTACAAAGCTGGACATAATATACCCCATTGTCATTGTAACATCATATTCTACTTTCCCTTCTATTTTTTTTTTTTTTTGCTCAAGCTGTGCTGATGTTCATGCTGTTTGGGGGGCATTTTCTAACATATTCCTGCCTTAGGAAATTTGCATTGGTTCTTTTTATTCTGCACTTTTTCAAAGTTTTTACTTAAATTCATGTTCTCATTGTTGTCTTCCTTGACCAACCTGTCTAAAACCTTTACCCTACTTCTGGAAATTTTATACTTTTCCTCTGTGGTTTTTTATTTATCTCTTCAGAACATACCACTATGTATCATACAATGTGGTTTACTTATTAAACATTTTGTTTATTTGTCCAAGAATGTAATCTCCAAGAGGGCAGATATTTTGTCCCTTTAGTTTACTCTTTGCTCTCCATCACCTAAAAAAAATTTCTGACATGTGGTACACCTCAAAAGACATTAGTTGAGTGAAAGAATCTACGAAAGGAATAGGATCTGAGGAGCAGAAGAAAATGGAACCGAGACAGAAGAAAAATTAGGCTTGCTGTATGTATAGAAGTGCACTCCAGGTTGAGAGAGGATGGTGATTAGAAACACAGAGGGAATCAAGTGTTCAGGGAATATCAGTAACAGAGCATAATTGGGTAGAGAGGTAGAGAAAGCCAGATATTCGCCAAAGATTCCTACTCTGTCTTTATAATGTGGAGCTGTTCCTGGGAAGTGGCTGCCAGGCTGAGGACCACATTTCTCAGCCCCCTATAATTAGACATAGTCACATGATGGAGATCTAGCCAATGGAATGTCAGTGGAACCATGGGCATCTCTTCCAGGCCAGACCTACAAAAAACTTTCCACGTTCTACACCTTTATGCTCTTCTCTTTCTGGCTTTTGGGTAAATGTTCTGCAAGCCCCTATTTTTCAAGCACATGCATATAAAAATATTTATAATATATAAATTATGTATTATAATATATATAACAGGTTTATAAAGTATATATTATATATGCTTTATTATATAATGTTAGTAAATATAATTATTTGAAAAAATAATATATATAGTTAATATGTACTGTAAAGTATATATTATATATAGTTAATATGTACTGTAAAGTATATATTATATATTTATAAAGTATATATTATATATTGTACACAAATATACAAGCATATATATATATATATATATATATACACACACACACACACTCACACACACATATACTTGGGTATGCTAAAAGGGGTTGAAGTACACACACCAGGAGTCAATATTGGCGCCTCTTGGCAGTATAGTGGTGGTTAGAAATGGAGAAGGACAGAGAAGGTTTTTAATTTTAAATATATTTTTGTATTTCATCCTCCAGATTTTCTGGTTCACTAGATATAGAGTAAGTTTTGGGATCTATGTTTTCTTAAAATCTTCTCAGATGATCAAAATATACAGTCAGGTTTAGAAGATGATCTCTGTCTGGTTCCCCAAGACAGCCATATTCTTGAAGAGGTAAGCTTTTTGAGAAAGATGGTATACTAAAGTTAACAAAAGTAAGCAAGTCAATTTCCACTATGAGATAAAATGTATGTTTCCTAATCATTTAGATTAGTCTTAGTGTATGATATTCTCATGTGCTGTTTATATATCGATAGGGTCCAAAGGAGAAACATGGTATAGTAAAAAGACCTGGGCTATGCTGTCTTATTGGGGATTTCTGAACTCCCAATAATTGGCAATTTTTAACAAGCGCCCAAGATAATCTGGTAAAGTGCGGCAGCACTGTCTTCTCAAGGCATGAATGCACAATGAGATCTCATGGTGAGCTCAGCAGGAGAAGCTGGAGAAAAGATAAAGAAAGGGAAGAATAAAGGCAGCGTAGTTAGTTCTAGGACAGAAAGAGTAGGTGCCATGTGGCTGGTAAGGGAGCTCTTGACTCAATGTAAATACCAGGGATGAAAAGAAATACACTTACCAGTAATCAATCTTTATGCTTCTTTGTTCTTCTCTTCCTTTGGGAGAGATATCAGATGCAAAAGATTAAGGAAAGCTTTAATAAAATTAAGAAGAGATGTATTTTTGTTTTCTAATAGTAGTGATGGTAATAATACTTGGAAGATTGGTTATAATTATCATTTTTATGACTCAGGCTCTCTCAGCTCTTGTTAGTCTAAACTTATAAACAGTTTTTTTTTTTTAAATTCTTGGTAAGGGAAAAGTGCACAGGTGAGAGAATGCTGATAGTTTAATCCGTTCCATGCAGGATTAGAAATATAGTGGAGACATTGTGTACATACTCAAGCAATGTGAGTTTACAGCACACATTCAATACAAAAGGAGTAAAGAAGAGAAAATCAGTCTGTGAAGGTCAGAGATGCAAACTGTGAGTAGGCTAGTGGACTGCATCCTTGAGTCAGGGTACTGAAAATTCTGCACTCTTTTTCACTTTTTAAAGATTTTGTAACCACCCATGCAAACAAGCAAGCCAAGAATAAAACAAACTAAAAAAAGCAGCCGAACAATTCTAAGGGATGGTGGAGTCTTTTGTCCTTTTGTGGAAGCATATACTTGCCCTCCCCCACTGCCAGGCTCGAAGCCAGAATTGAGGCGTAGGGACATTCTATAGCAGATTTTTGCATGGTTTTATGAAAGCCAGGCCATCATTTTCAGATTAAAGGCCTGGCAAATAAACAGTTGAGTAAATCGTAACACATCTCTCTCGGTTGGGTAGTCACGGCCTCTTTGGCAGTGCTGCCTCTCCTTTCCTCTGAAGTCACTGCAGGTGTCAGTCTCTCTGATATCTAGTAGGGTAGCTACACAAAACCTAATAGGACCAACTTTTTCTGAAACGCACTAGCTCAGAGACGGCGTTACAGCACTTCTCTGGAAGGACTTGGGAATTTTTTAGCCCAGTTTCTTCACTTACAATTCAAGAAATCGTGGTCTCAATCTTACTGACTCATGTAAGGGCTTATCAGACTGATTTTCTCTCTGCTCTCTTCTCTCTCAGACCTAGTAACTGCTGCTTGGTTTGATGCCCTGGGTATAGCTGATTTGAGGTTCCCACCAGGGACCCAAAATAATTTGTGACTGGTGGTTAGGCAGAAAAGTTCAGATGACTGCAAGGAATCACAGTTTCTGCTATGACTCATCTACTGTCAGGGCATACTGTTTAAACATTTTGTCCTTTAATTTCCATATTAGTTAAATAGGAAAATAATATATCTTAATGACTCTACTGGGAACAACACGAAGCTGAATTAGACTTCACCAAAAATATTTATTTGTTTTCATGTTTATACCTTGCCTTATTCCAAAAAAGTTACCTGTTATCTAGGAAGATATAAAAGCATGAAGGATTGAAGATTGCTCTATGAACTGGATTACGGATGTGGTAAAGGGATTTAAAAACAAAACATAACAAAACAAACGGACTAGCATTCAGCTGCGTCTCTGCATGCTTCTACAGAGTCCTACAGGTGGTAAGGAGGAGGAGCTGGGAGAAAGGGTCCACCTTGTTTCACGTTCTATAATTTTTGCTATGGAAATCTGCCTTTGTCACTGATTTCTGTTTTTCATCATTCTGTCTTCTTTCTTTAGCCCACCCACCCCCAGGAGTCTTTATCCATACTAATAATTTTCACCAGAATTTCTTACTGATGATATTTTTGCTTTTTGTTAAGAGCCTCTCCAGAGAAGACATTTATCATGCCCTACTCAGCTCCTCCCATATTCTGAGAAAGCAATCTTACCTTTTGGGGGAAATACTCCTTACAATCAATCCTTCCCTCGATGGAAATGCTTCTTCTTTCTGGTGTTGCTTTGAGGTATGAAGCTAGCTGCTGTTGGCAATTGTATTTCCTGCTTAGTGGGAAAGTCTGAAATGGAGATGATGGCTTCACAGTGCAGAAATAGTAGAGGCTGGAAACCATCCTTATTGTCTTTGGGAACCGGCATTCTTGTGATCCAGATGTTCCCCTGTCCTGACATGTCCACTTTGTGGATGTGCACCATGAAACTCCCCATTTGATTTTAGCTGGTTGTAGCTGGTTTTCTTTCTCTTGCATTAAAAGAGCCTTCAATAATATAACAGATCAATATAATACTTGTATGTGAATAGAATAGAAATCTTGCATGGTTTGGGGGAATTAGAAAATAGAGATCAAGACATAAAACATTCTACTATTTGTCAAGTATGTGAAAATTTTCTAGGACAATAAAATAATACCCAAGTTAATGCTTCCTTCCTGTTGGTCCAGCTATCACTAATTCCTTCTGCCAGATTCTAAACAGACTTTAAGCTCCTGTGGGTAGATACGTTTACTTCATTTCTATGATTTTAGTACCTACCACAATTTATGATGCATAATAAAAACTATATCAGGAACTTTGAATATAAATAAATATAACATATTGTCTTAAAAGAAAAATCCTTAAAATAGCAAGTATTTCACATAACATTATATTCTACATTATTTTGCTTTATCCTCCTTGTCTTTATAAAGAAAAAAATACTACTTTCTTGTTTAGTTGAGGTTGAGGTTTAAATCTCAAACACTTTTGAAAAATCAAGATTAGAAAATAATTTTGGAGTCACCTGGCTGAAGAATAATAGTTTGTTATTTGTTTGTTTGTTTGTTACTAAATGAGTTCCTGAATTCTTTGAGAAAGGAAATAGGAAAGTTAGAGAGCCAGAATTTTAAGAATCAAACAAAGAGCCAGGGAGTTGGCAATCCGAGGAAAGATCAAGGGGGCTCTGATCTAGATAAGGGAGTATCAGGGAAGGTACTTCCAGCATTAAGAAGTCAAGTAGAATTAAGATGGTTAGGCCAGGCATGGTGGCTCACGCCTGTCAGCCCAGCACTTTGGCAAGCCGAGGAGGGTGGATCACCTGAGGTCAGGAGTTCAAGACCAACCTGGTCAACATGGTGAAATCCCGTCTCTACTAAAAATACAAAAATTAGCCGGGTGTGGTGGCACATGTCTGCAGTCCCAGCTACTCGGGAGGCTGAGGCAGGAGAATCACTTGAACCCAGGAGGAGGAGCTTGCAGAGCCAAGAGCTCAGATAGCGCACTCCAGCCTGGGCGACAAGAGTGAAACTCCGTCAAAAAAAAAAAAAAAACAAAAAAAAAAAAAAAAAAAAAAAGATGGCTAAATGGGCCTTAAAAAGTTCTATTTGTGACCTTTGAGAAAACAATATTGGGGAAATGAACTGAAGGGAAATCAAATTGCAGGGGACTTCCTAGGAGGTGGAGAAGGGTGGGAGTAGCCTGTCAATGAATCTAATTAAGCACGGATTTGTTTTGCAAAACAGAAAAAGATGTTACTTTCTTGACATGGGGCCCATCAATGGAGTATTTTAAATTTCATGCTAGGAAATTTGTGTTTAAAGCATTGGGAGATTGGTCTGTTCAAAATAAATTACTGTCTATAGTCAGGCATAAAGTAATTTAGACTTCGAAAATGTAAGCTTAGTGTTTTGAGCTTTTATTTAAGAAAATGTACCGAAGAAGTCAATGTTACAATAAGCAGAGCACAGCCATTCAAAGGTACTCTCAATTTTGACTAATAATTCTACCTTGCCCTTTCTTGGTGTCTTCAGGCTAAAGTATGTAATCTATTAGATTCAAATTCTTTTTTTTTTATCCAGTGAGTTTAATTTATCCAGAGTGTAGCTCTGCAGGGATTTGCAGTAATTAAATAAAGGGCATTTCTACCACTCCATGTGTTTTGATAAAACTCTGGCTTTAATTTCTAGTTGACAATAAAAGACAAGTAGAAATAGATGCTAATAATAGATATTACTCCCAATGAAAAGGAATTGTATTTTTTAAAAATAGACAAATAAATGAGATAAAGGAGTCAAATAAACTCAGCAATTTAGATTTCTTTTCCAGTTTAGGAGATAAATAAAAATTGTCCAATTAAATCAAAGTTGTTCCACTTACTTTTTTTTCCCCCAACCCAGTTAGTATAGGGGTATATATGGAGATACAGGCAAAAGTGAGTCAGGATATATAAACGAACAAATCAATATGAAAAAGAACAGAAATAATGGAGATTCTACCAATGAACCTGAACAAACACATTGAGTGAAATCAGTAAGTACAGAATGGCGGCATGCATACATGACATATATAGTAAGAAACTTCTATTTTATTTATACACTCTTTATTCAAAATGGATGAAAGATATGGACGCTGAAGAAACCTACTTGCTTTGAATCTCAACTCTGCCATTTATTGCCACTTATGAGTGATATGATCTTGGTAAAATCACTTAAATCCTTTATGCCTTAGTTTTTATATGAAAACAATGGGCGTAATATTAGTGACCACCTAATAGAGGTATGGTGAAGATTAAATGGGATGATATATGTGTGAAGAGCAGTGTCCGGTGCATAAAAATGGCTTATATAAGCATTAGCTATTATTACATCATCATTATTTTATATACACTTTGGCCTACATAATTATATAAAGCTGTGAATATCATTCGTGCATTTATGTGTCTAAAAAATGTGATGTAGCAAACGTGCCCAAGTTTAATGCAATCAGACTGTGGCATTTAACACAACCTCACTGAATGATGCTCAATAAAAATAAAAAACGAAGTGATTTTCATCACTGCTAGCTCATGGGCCCCAAACTCACATGACCAGCTCAAACATCACCACCCAACGATAGATCTTTGTTGATTCCCATGCCCCCACCTCTCCATATTCATGTGCATTTTCCTCCCTTCTGTCTCATTCTCTTTCTCTCCTTTCTCTGGTCCTCTGTTCCCTGCCTCAAATCAGTGGCAGTGGATCTATTAAACTCAGAGGATGGATGTCCACTTCATGCAGAGCCAACTACTATGCCTAGACACTGGGCTTAGTTTGACCTCTTTTGCCCAGATTACAGCAATTATAAGAAGTTGATCTTATAGTATCCAAATCTGAGATTAATATGTATTACATAAAACTATTTGTGGCAGATTTTGCATTAGGTTTTCTAGTAACCTGCATTTAGTTTTATGGTCACAAAATGTCATGTCCTCCATTTAGTTTTATAGTAACTTCCCAGATTCTCCAAGAAAAATGAGTCAGATATATATATCTATATATATATCTTATATATTTCCTATATATACATATATATGTAATATATATACATATATGTAATATATATGTTTTATATGTATATATATATATATATTACATAAATGACTTATTTTGGTAGTTTTTCTGAAATAAGGTTATTGAAGTGTCCACATGCAAAACCTGGAAACTGCTAAAAACCCCCAGCGGACAGCTCTCCAAGTAAAATAGTGAGAAAAACACGTTTTCACTTGGCATCCAACTATACCACTGACTTCACTGTTTAACTGACTTTAATATTTTATTTAACTTAATAGGTTACAATTTCCCCAACACAGTGTCTTTAACAAATTATTGTTGGTATTAAAATAGAGAGTTGTATTTTTTAATCATATAATTTAATCTAAACGGATATTACTAAATAATCTTTCGACTTGAAACTTTCCCCCTGTCTTGATATGATTATGGTTATAACTAAACTTATATCGAGTCCATTTTCTATTTATTTTAGATATATAAAAAGTTTAACATTCTTGGCCAGGCCCAGTGGCTCATGCCTGGTGGCTCCCAGCACTTTGGAAGGCCAAGGCAGGTGGGTTGCTTGAGCTCAGGATTTCGAGACCAGCCTGGGCAACATGGCAAAATCCAGTCTACAAAAAATACAAAAAATTAGCCAGACATGCTGCACGCTGGCACATGCTTGTAGTTCCAGCTACTTGGGAGGCTGAGGTGGGAAGATTGATTTAGCTGGGGAGGTGGAGGTTGCAGTGAGCCAAGACGGTGCCACTGCACTCCAGCCTGGACAACTGAAATCAAACGCTGTCTCAAAAAAAAAAAAAAAAAAAAAAAAAAAGATTAACACTATTTATAATTTTAAAATTTGAAATGTTTTTAATGCCAATATAAATTTACAGTGTTTCTATTTATATAAATATATTTTATATCATTAAAAGATAAAGTTTATTGTAATTAAAATTTACTTTGCAAATGTGAATTTCTAAATCATTTTGATAATTCATAAGATCTATGGGTTCTATAAGTCTACTTATAATTACCGCCTTTGTTATTATTATTTTGCTCATTGTATTTCAAATGTTCATCCACAGATTCGAATTTAGAAATCTGTTAGGGCCACAAAAGTAAAAAGATTTTAAGCAATTAAGCTAATTTTATTAACGTAATTAAAAACTCTTTGCATTAGGGGATTAAAGAGCATTTGTAATATGAATACTCTTACAAACATAAATATTTTGTTTGTAAACAGCAGAATCACTCTGTAAAGAATAACAATTGTCTTCAAACAACACAGCAAGATTGTCATCTTCTTAGTTTTTTTCTATTTCAGGAACAATTAAAATACCATTTAAAAATCAGGCCATGGAACCATCTAAAGTTCAAACACATAACAAATTCAAAATATGCCCCCTGCTAAATTTTTGAAACAATTAACAATTTGAAAAACTCACATGCTTTCAAATATTTCCATGTGGTTTCTTAGCAGGCTGTATCTTGCCTTCTACCCTGACTAATAACTGTTACAAGACAATTCTACTTGGTGATAAAATTTGTTTTGGCAGAACTGTGGCATAAGCAAGTATAGAACTGACCCAGGAATTGCCAAGCCAGATCAGTCCACTAGTTTTTCAAATTGCGTATACTGACCTCTGAGAAATCAGTATATGAATATACAATGTTTCAGGGAAAAAGACCTATTTATAAATACTCAGGATAACATTATTTTCACAAAAGCACATTACTTCATCACTCAGAACAATATACAGTTGATTTAAAACCTGGTATTTCATGACCTGAGGCCTTTCTCTTATCTTTTCCTAGTTTATGGGAGAATAAATTATTTGAACTGACACCACGTTTGAGGCCAGAGGAAGAAGCAGACTAATGTTTACTGAGTGCCAACCATGTCTGTGCCAAAATTTGTGCGGAATGCATTTGATCCTCACTAAATCCCTGATGAATAGGTATTCTTTTCCTCATTTACGAATGGGAAACAGAACCTTAAAGAGGTCATGGAGGATGAACAGGGCTGGCTGAGCTGCCATTTGAAACTCTGATTGCTCCTTACAGAACATCATGCGGACCAAACCAACAGAGCCTAGAGAATGGCCCGAAGGCTTGTGCGCAATGAGAAATAATCCAGCTATTTGTTCTCTAAGCCTGTTGAATAAATAGCTAATTGGTTTGCACCCTTTCCAGCCTGCTTCATAGAAGCAGTGTTATGATGAAGAGCGCAGGTTTAAGAACCAGACCTTCTGGGTTCTAGTCCCAGCTCTGCCGTTTACTAGCTGTTACCTGGAACAAGTCACTTGTTCTGTTTCTGTGTTTCTTTAGCTGTGAAGTGGGGATAATAATACTATGTACTTCACAGGGTTATTTTGAAGATTAATGAATTAAAGTGAGGACATAAATGCTAAGACCTGTGGTTGGCATATATAAGCTCTAACTAAACGTTTTGTATTATTACATGAGTTATATCGGGTGGTCTTACTGAGCTACTAAGTATAGTTGACATTTTTTTCTACAGCATACATGCTTCACTGTTTCCTGTTTAAAATGGCTATAATTACATCATTTTTGTATAGCATTTTATATTATTCAAAGAAATTTTTCATCTTCTGTCATTAGAGAATCTACTTTTCTGAAACCCCATTTTCCTCGTCTGTAAAATAGCTTTAATTAATGATACTTACTTCATGGGCATCTTGGAGGGATAAAATGAGATCTTGTATCTAAAACATTTAGTGCAGTGACTTCACCTTGTGAAGTCAGTGAGACAAGTGTTAAATTCATTCTGTATTTGAGGAAGTAGATAAAAAACATCTTCGCCTAAAGTCGTGTAATGAGTTAGTGGTACATCTTCACACACAGTGGAGTAAACCGACAGATTACTTGTTAATAAAGAAATAAATCAACATTAGAACTCTTTTTTTTTTCCTAAAACGCTAGTGATCTCTCCATTTTCTTTTGCTGCCTGACTTGGTATACATGGGCATGCTGGTTGTAACATGAGTTTATTAATAAAAAACTCAGGAAGCTCTCTTTTCTGAGCCATGAGAAACTTGTTTTTGTTGACTTACAAAAGGTGTTTTAAATTTCACTGCACAAATTGCATGTTTCTGTATTCACTTCTTTGTGAACCACTCAGAGAAGGCTGATTATTAGCACCCTCTTCTACCACCCCAGTTTTCCGTTCCATCTTTCATTTTATGCATAGCAATATTTACCTCCTTTAGTGAACGTAATCAAAAGTCAACCTAATGTTGAAACTACTATATTAACAACTCGGAAATGTGCAATGACCACATAATAGTATTACATTTAAAAAGCAGTGTTTTATAATGGAAAGTGTGATAGCTTTGGAGTCACACACACTTGCGTCTCAATCTTGTCCCTAATTCACGATACTCACACACACACACACACATACACACACACACACACGTGTGCGCCACTGAGCAGGGGAGGAGGGGGGAGAGAGAGAGAGAGAGAGAGAAAGAGAGATTAATTTCTGCATTAGGTAATATGTTAAGGTCTTCCAAGCCTTATGGTACAGATCAGTGGCCAATGGTTTTTGAGACTGAATGATAAGAGGCAGTTTTTTGTTTGTTTGTTTGTTTTGAGACGGTGTCTCCCTTTGGTACCCAGGCTGGAATATATTGACATGAACATGGCTCACTACAGCCTGGAACTCAACTCATCCTCCTGCCTCAGTCCCCCAAGTAACTGGGACCAGAGGTTCACTCCACCATGCCCTCTAATTTTTTGAGATGGGGTTTTGCTATGTTGTCCAGGCTGGTCTTGAACTCCTGGGCTCAAGCAATCTGCCCTCCTCGGACTCCCAAAATTCTGAGATTACACTTGTGAGCCACCGCACCCAGCCAAGACTTTTTTTTTTTTTTAACTAAAAGTTTGCGAATCTCTTCAACTTGACTTGAAAATGTTCAACTTGAAAATGTTGTGTTGTACCACATAAAAATAATTACAAAAGATCCCATCTGGACAAAAAGCACATTCATGACCACTGCTGATTGCTCAAGCTCATTGTCTTCTTTCCTTTCTAACGAACAATAAAATTCTATTAATGACCATTTCATAGTAGAGATTTTGACATATTTTTATTATTTTGGCTATGGATGATGTTAAAGATTGCCATCATCTTTAGGTTGACAACACAAGCTAACAGAGCCTCTAAAACACTCTTCACTGCCTCATTCTGATATATTTTCATCATTGCCCATGTAAGAACCTGACATTAGCTCCTTAACGTATTTGTTTATTTGGCCTCTTACCTTCCTCTTCTGAAATCTAAAGACCATGGGAGCAAGGACCCAGTATATGTGTTCATGGACTTGCCCTACAAATTAGATTTACCTCTGGGCAATGGTAAACACTCAATATATAATCAATGAATTAATGACTGAAAGACTAGCCTTGGGCAGGATTTCTTTGAGCATATTGCATTTCCTCTTAAATCAATTATTATAGGTTCTGTCTGATACTACTCCCATGAAATATACTTTTGCTGTTAAGATTACTGCACCCCAAGGTAACCTAGTAAAATTATCTGTAAAACCTTGGCTTGTGTGACTTTAACATTCACTCTGTTTTTTAAGGATAATGGTTTTTAAATTTTAAATTGATTTTAAATTTACAATTCAATTTATATTCAAGATTCTTTATGGGCTACAAGAGATATACAAGAAGAGATGCCTCAAAAAGTATCTAGAAATTTATACTGGCATCCTACCCATTTAGCTACAAGCGTTAAGACTTAAATAAAGACATCTTTTGAAGATATATTTACATCACTTTTGCAGGAATTGATTAGTCAACATCTGTTTACTTTTTGTTTACTGAGTCATTTAATGTATTGGAAACAGTGAACTTTTGAGAGACTTTTGTATTCAAATTTTGCTTCCTCGTAGTTGTAGAACTTGTGAAAATCATTTGCTTGTCTAAATTTCAGACTCATACCTTGTAAAATAGAAATACCACTTACTCTCAGGGTTGTAAATAATAAGAAAAAAATATGTGCCTAGCATACAGTGGATACCACACAAATATTTGTTAAATATTACTGAATAAGAAGAGCTGAACCTAGTCCCTGGAAAGCTGGGCACCTCGCAATAGGTTCAACGTCAGTCTCACTTTATGAATGGTAAGGGAGAAACAAGTGTAGCTTGTGGTTTCTGACCACAATGACAGGCGGGGAAAATGGATATCAGACATATTGAAATATTAAAAATAAAAAATGTATGATATCTGGCAAATACGAGCTACAGACAAATGATATTGAAATTCAGGAAGTCAGAGAGAGGAAATAAATCACATCTACCTTAATATTTGCAATAGTAAATGCCGAAAACAGCTTTGCATTTTGTCCAGGACAATGGCAGCGGGTTGCTTACTGCTTACTTGAGCACATCGCTGAAAACCGTGAAGAACACTTGTAAGTGGACGGAGTGTGTGTCTGCCGCACAAGCAGAGTGGAGTCAAGTGGTGTCTGCAGGTTCATTCGAAAATAACAGTGTGCACATTGCAGCAGAGGAACTTCTAGAATGTAAATTACTTGAGTGTATCAGTCTTCCTGGAGCCATGGTCTGGCCAAATATCTATCCAAAGAGACCATATGTCAGGGCCAATAAAACATCCTTGAGAAAATGTTTTCTGGGTGTTTCTGGAACACCCAGGATGTGAGCCTATTTGTTTTCTCCTTAATGGAGAGTAGATCACAATCTAAGGCCTCTTGCTCAGAACTGACAAACTCTCTAAAGATTTCAGATACCTAACTCACAAAAAAAGGAACAATGTGTAAAATCATACCTTTCTCTCAGAAGTAAGAAAGGAAGGGCCTTTCACCTTGATTGCCCATTGGGAGAAGCCCAGGCTCCCGGCCTTTTTAGTCATTAGTTCAGATGTGTTGGGCAAGGCACTTTAAAGAATGAGAAAAGTTGTCAGTCTGAGTTTTCTTTTTTGAGATAAGAATTTTTAGGTTACCTAAAGTGATCTCTGGAAATGTAAGAGTACACTTTAATGTATTTTTTTCATCCACAGAGGACTTGCAATCTAACGTATAAGCAAAAATACCAAAACGCTTATGATAAAGCTGAGAAAACTTGAGTCTTGTTTTTCCTCATCAGTTCTCTATGCACCATATAGTGTAATCAGCTTTTTCAGAGGATATCTCCTACCATCTGCATCTGCAGTGAGATTCAAAGCAACAATTTAAAATCACTGTTTCAAAATTCAGGACTTATGACAAGCCACTCGTTTTGCATAAAGTTGTATTTACACCCCTCCCCCTTGTCTGTCTTTTTCTTTCTCTCTTGCACTTATCTATTTATTTTTGCAAGACTGTCATTTGCAATATCCAATATGATATGTAAGTTTAGGCTTAACTGACGTATCTTAATTGTTAAATATTGGTTCAAGTGAATGGAGCAAAAAAAAATCATCCACTTTTCAGATAAGTTATAACCTATGTTCATTGTCGTTAATATAGCACTAAGCCTTTACTCAAAACTGAAGAAAAGCTAACATGTGTTGGCTAACAACTGTGTTAATCAAGTACTGAATGACTTATCTTTTGAGTGATATAAGTTTAGTATTAGGGAAACCAAAATTCAAATCTCAGTTCCTCATTCACCAGCTGCGTAGCCTTGAGAAATTTGCTTAACCTTTGAAAGCCTCAATTTTCTCACATGAAAGAAAGCTATCTTGCAGAGGTGTTACGAATGTTAGAAAAAAAATTATAAAAATCGCCAGCCCAATGTCTATAACATTTTAGCTGCAGTTAGTGGTAACCAACTTATTATTGTCAGTTTTGTAAAATTATTAAGTTTTCTGATAATTAAAATAATATTGTACCTATATAAAAAGTATCAAAAAGCATGTAAAGAGATGAGAGCACATGGACACAGGGAGGGGAACATCACACACCGGGGCCTGCCAGAGGCTGGGGGCAAGGGGAGGGAGAACACTAGGACAAATACCTAATGCATGCAGGTCTTAAAGCCTAGATGATGAGTTGATAGATGCAGCATATCACCATGGCACATGTATACCTATGTAACAAACCTGCAGTTCTGCACATGTATCCCAGAACTTAAAGTACAATGTCTTCAAAAAAAAACAAAAAAAAAAAGCATGAAAAGAATTAAATAAATTATCTCAAATACCACTTTCTAGAAATAAGCACTCTTAACATTTTCCAATAGATCTGTATAGGTTTGTTTCAATGCATATGTTTATGAACATTTTAAAATACAAAAGGATACTATTTATACTGTTGTTATGTACTTCTATCACTTTATTGTGAACAGCTTTTCATTGTTAATACAGACAACTTATGTAATCATTAACTGCTATACAGTATTCCCATTTTTGGATGTACCAAAAATTTTAATAAACGATTCTCCTAAAGTGGACAGCTTTTTAAAAAAGCATTATGTATGTTTAGAGAAAAATAGATAGAAAAGGATAAGATTTCCAATTAAAAGAAGTTTTCAAAATATTAAATTGAAATTAAAGCAATTACATATCATGACCAATTCTCTGTTTGGGAATGCAAACAGAGTTTAACATCAGAAAATCTACAAATGCAATTCTTACTTTAATATATTAATGGATGCAATTTGTATAATCATCTTACTTGATGGAGAATAAAACATTTTTTCTGATTCAATACTGTATAATAAATGAACCTCAGAAATGTGTACTAGAAGGGAACTTATTTAAACAGATAAAAAATGTCTACGCAAACCTACTACAAATAACACATAATAGTGAAACCATAGAATCATTTCTTTTAAAATCACTGCTCAATTCAACACTGCGTTGGGGACCCTAGAATGCACAGTAAAACAGAGGAAATAAATAAAAATATATAGATTGGACAGTTAGACTCATATTTGTTTTAATTCAAATATGTGAATTTCTACATAGAAATTTCAAGACCTATGCATTATTAGAACTATAGGAGAGTTTAGCAAATTTGCTTCTTATAGGACTAATTTTTAAAATCCAATAATGTGTTCCTTTGCTTCAGTCAAAAAAAGGCTTGAGAGATTTAGTATAAAATACCTCTAAAAGAAATCAAAATACTTAGGAATAAAAACAAAAAAAAATATGCAAACCTCCTAGGGAGAACATTTTAAAACATTCTTAAAATATATGAAAAAAAGTTCTCAACATATGGAAAGAGATCTCATGTTCATGGAAAGAGATTCAATTTTGTAAAAATGTTAATTATGTCTCATTAATCTATGATGTTAATTTAAGTTCAATAAATATAAGTTCACCTCCCCCTCATTATATTTGAAAGCTGATTCTAAAATGTATATAGATGACCAAAAATCAAGATTAACTAAGGCACTGTAAAAATATATATGTTAGACATTTAATTGCTATGGAATTAGTATTCAGAACTTACAAATAACATCTATAGAATAATACCAAAAAGCAAATGATACTGTGGGAAAATGAGTGAAGGGCATGAATATACATTTCTCAAAACAGGAAAATCACTGGCTAATTGCATGAAAATGTTCTCTACTTTATGAGATACTGAAGGAAATCATTTTAAGATATATAATTAATACTCATGTAAATTAAAAGATTTATCTTTGTTAACATTTAAAAATTACTAAGTATAGAAGACGTAGGACAGTAGGATTCTCAGATAGTTCTTAGGGAAATTTATTTATTTATTTATTTATTTATTTATTTATTTTTATTTTTTATTTTTTATTATACTTTAAGTTTTAGGGTACATGTGCACATTGTGCAGGTTAGTTACATATGTATACATGTGCCATGCTGGTGCGCTGCACCCACTAACTCGTCATCTAGCATTAGGTATATCTCCCAATGCTATCCCTCCCCCCTCCCCCCTCCCCACCACAGTCCCCAGAGTGTGATATTCCCCTTCCTGTGTCCATGTGATATCATTGTTCAATTCCCACCTATGAGTGAGAATATGCGGTGTTTGGTTTTTTGTTCTTGCGATAGTTTACTGAGAATGATGGTTTCCAGTTTCATCCATGTCCCTACAAAGGACATGAACTCATCATTTTTTATGGCTGCATAGTATTCCATGGTGTATATGTGCCACATTTTCTTAATCCAGTCTATCATTGTTGGGCATTTGGGTTGGTTCCAAGTCTTTGCTATTGTGAATAATGCCGCAATAAACATACATGTGCATGTGTCTTTATAGCAGCATGATTTATAGTCATTTGGGTATATACCCAGTAATGGGATGGCTGGGTCAAATGGTATTTCTAGTTCTAGATCCCTGAGGAATCGCCACACTGACTTCCACAATGGTTGAACTAGTTTACAGTCCCACCAACAGTGTAAAAGTGTTCCTATTTCTCCACATCCTCTCAAGCACCTGTTGTTTCCTGACTTTTTAATGATTGCCATTCTAACTGGTGTGAGATGATATCTCATAGTGGTTTTGATTTGCATTTCTCTGATGGCCAGTGATGATGAGCATTTTTTCATGTGTTTTTTGGCTGCATAAATGTCTTCTTTTGAGAAGTGTCTGTTTTTAAATTGGCACAAGCACTTTGAAGGGCTTTTTAACACATGTATTATTGAAGACACACATACTCTCCTACCCAATGATTCCACACATACACACACCTCAGATTTCTAGGGAAAATTTTAAATGTATGCACTAAACATATATAAAAATATTCTTGTAATTTTTTACAGTTGTTTAGAAATTAGAAACAATATTAAATGTTTATCAACAGATCCGCATATATCATTAAAAGATTGAGGAAGAAGTTGTGAAAAGAGACATATAAGAAGATATTCTTGATATCTACTCAAAACCTACAAAACAGGCCGGGTGTGGTGGCTCATGCCTGTAATCCCAGCACTTTGGGAGGCTGAGGTAGGTGGATCACTTGAGGTCAGAAGTTTGAGACCAGACGGCCAACATGGTGAAACCCTGTCACTACTGAAAATATAAAAATTAGCTGGGTGTGGTGGCGCATGCCTGTAATCCCAGCTACTTGGGAGGCTGAGGCAGGAGAATCACTTGAACCCAGGAAGGGGAGGTTGCAGTGAGCAGAGATTGCACCACTGCACTCCAGCCTGGGCAACAGAGCAAGACTCCATCTCAAAAAAAAAAAAAAAAAACGAAAAAGAAAAAAGAAAACCTACAAAACAATACTAACTATGGTGTGTATATATAGCTGTATACACACACACACACACACACACACACATGCACGCACACACATATTAAATAAGGACAACATACAGGAATAAAAACTCTCCAGTCCTGAGTGATTATTAACAGGAGGTAGGGCTGAAGAAGATATAAGGAAAGGAATGCAGTTAGAGAACACGTATAATCGGCTTTATACTTTATTTTCTATGTTGGGTGGTAGTACAAGTGTCTATCATTTTGGTCTGAAGAGCTAATTTAAAAAAAGAAAATAAGAAGGAATAATAACTGTGCATAAAGTCCTAATGGCTAAATTATGGCATTGAATAGAGTTTGAAGATCAGAGATACGTCCACTGAGTAAAAGTCTCCATATTTCTGCTAAACCGCTTAGATGATAATTGCATTTGTTGACGAAAGCTATCAAGCATATTAGAAATCTTAAAGAACGTTCTCTATTTCAACTCCCTATAGTAGTTTTACTCTGAAATCACACTTTTGTTGATTTATTGCTGTTTAAACTGAGTATTAATATTTTTAACTTCAATCGTAAGTTCTTTGAGTATGAGAATCATTTCTTCAACTTTTTTATGTGTCTCTCACAGCATCTGGCAACATGTGGGGCATATGGGAAGCAGTTAAATGTTTTTGTTTTTGGATGAATACAAATATTCATGTTGTAATAAGACTTTACAATCAGGGCCTTTTCCTACATTAAATGTCTTTGGGTCTACTACTTACATAAGTGTAGGCGGATATCCAGGTGGTTCCAAGAATGGGCTTTGGGGTCAGAATGCCTATGTTTAAATCCCATCTTCCCCACCCTGTTACTTGCTACAAAGAATTTAATCTTTTTGTTTCGATTTCCTCCTCTATCAAAATGGGGACAATAGTAATTACCTGACAGGGCTGTTGTGGTGAAGGTTAAATGGGATACACACTTTTTAGAAACTTAGAACAATGCCTCACACATGTGACATGCTGAGTATAATTGTCATTAATATTAATATAATTGCACCTATCATACTTTGTTCCAATTGTTTGTCTCTCTCTTCCATCTTTGCTATTAGCTCTGTTAGAGCAGGAAACTACATCTGTCCTGTTCACCTGGCTCAGCTTCAGATACCTAGTAGTCATTGAATAAATGCAACTTGAGTGACAGAGTGAGCTATGAAGTTTATTCTTTGGTGAGCTCAATTTAAAGTAGAATTTTTGTGACCACAGAGAATCAGCTTGGGCCAATTTTTGTGATCTCTTTCTCAATTAGTAGTAGTGTTTGGATTTTGAGTAAACAGAGGCCACTGCTGCTTACCCATTGCATAGTTTTTAACCCCTCATGCTTTCTGCCATGTTTTATGGGAAACATAATTACCAAAAAGAGATTTGGATTACTCTTGCTTTCTGGCATTTTGGAGAAAACAAAACTGTTTAGAAGTTTTAAAATTTGGATCACCTTTATGGTTATAGGAATGCATAAGTACTTAGAACGGATCTTTCTATAAAAGGGTAAGTTTGGCCCAAATAGTGTCACCCTTGAATTTTTCTGTCTCCCCTTACTGTAATCAGCATTTATGACAATACACCTTTCCCTTCCCAGAGGAAAGATGAAACACAATTAATATTTCCCAGCTCCCTTTTTGTTTTGCTGGTTGCTCTTTGAAATATCTCATTATCATTTTGCCTTCAACTGCTGGGGAATGACATTTGTTACATATGAACATGATATGTATCTCCCCAAGTTATTGTAAATTATGTTCACCCTCTAAAATATTTTGTGGAAGCAGATAAACATAAGATAAGGTATGTGTAAGCCACTGAGTTTGTTCGTTCACTTATTTGTACATCATTATTCATTTATTCATTCATTCATGCGTGCATGCATGCATTCAACAAGTATCTATTGAAAGCTTACCATGTGCTTGTCTTGTGTGAGGGGGAAAGATAGAGGCCATTATCTCATGGAGCTTATAGGCCGCAGGCCAGTGGGGAAGATACATATATATAGAACTGACTCTCTCTCTCTATATATATATTGCAGACTATATCTATATGTATATTGCAGACTTTGAGGAATAGCTCTGTAATGGCATGTGATATGAATACTAAAAGAGGCCTATGCTCTTGAAAAAGTTTTGCCTGAGGATAACACTTTCCAGCTGAGATCTGAGTAGATCTAGCTATCTGAGGGTGGAAGGAAAAGTGTTTTAGGAAGAAGAAACAACGTTCACAAATGGACAATTTTAAGAAATTAGGAGATGAATGAATGAACAGCAGGGGGACGTTATGCCGAAGAGGTGAGCTCCTGCCAGGTCATGTCCAATCTTTCCAGCCAGTTCTATCCTAAGAACACTGGAAAAGCATTCACCAGTTGTAAACAGGCCTATGACATACTCATGACTAGAGTCCTGGTAATTATGTGAAAATACAATATTAATAGATTGGAGAGGAAAGGTCTTGGTTAAGAAAGAGCCTAAGATACCCGAAAGGTAATTTCTTAGGGGTAAATATTAACGGGTTTGCCATTGTCTACCTTTAGGCTCCAAACTTATGGAGTACAAGCTAGGTCTTAGGAGCGTCTTCTTCTTCAGTACTCTAAAAAAACTAAGGAGCAAGTCTCAGAATTGGATATTCCAGCACGGGACTACTGAATACCTTGGGGGTACAATGTCTAATAAATAGTAAAAGAGAGTTTCTGCCCATGCAGCCAGATGTTAGTCTATTACGTGTTCTCAGCAGAGTATGTCTCCCCCTCCATAGGCCTTCATGTATTCTCTTTCAACTGTTCAGAATATCTTTTCTTTCTCCCCAACAATCTGCCTCCCCCTTTTTTCCCATCTAATTTCATCTCCTTTGGGTGAAAGGTCACCTGCTTTGATCAGGTCAGATCAAACTGTACCTTCTAGGAAACCAGGAAAACTTTTCCAACTATCAAAACTAAATATAGGTTAGATATCCTTGAGGTAGGCCATGTGCCATCTAATGCATCTTTATTTTTATTTGGTAGCACTTGTCATTCAGCGTTGTGATATTTGGTCTGTCCTACGCTACTAGGCTATAGGCCTAATTAGGGCAGGAATTTGTCTCCTTAGTATCTATCCCTTTTGCCTACATCAATTTCCTGTAAGAATGCTTAGTAAACACTTTTACAATTCAGAATAAAAGGAAATGGGGTAATGATACTACTGTGAACACCATGATCATTCTGTGAATTGACTGCTTTCTATGATTATATAACTCTGAAGAATGTTATGGTCATTTTATAATGGACTGAAAACATTGCAGTGTTTGTGGTGGTTTTGACTTTCTTTAAGAAAATGTTGGCCGCGGAGCGGTGGCTCACGCCTGTAATCCCAGCACTTTGGGAGGCCGAGGCGGGCGGATCACGAAGTCAGGAGATCGAGACCATCCTGGCTAACACGGTGAAACCGCATCTCTACTACAAATACAAAAAAAAAAAAAAATAGCCGGGCGTGGTGGCGGGGTGTAGTCCCAGCTACTCGGGAGGCTGAGGCAGGAGAATGGCGTGAACCCAGGAGGCGGAGCTTGCAGTGAGCCGAGACCGCGCCACTGCACTCCAGCCTGGGCTTAGAGCGAGACTCCGTCTCAAAAAAAAAAAGAAAAGAAAATGTTATGAAAGTCAGTTTCTGACCTGCAGCTTAAAGCAGCAGACAAAGGGGTCCTTTTTCTCTGTCAAAATATAAGAAGATCCCAACTAAGACATTTCATTCTAGAGATAATGTTAATTCTGTGTCTGAAACATTTGACGTAGAATAAAAGGCAGTTTCTAAACCGTGTTCCTGCCTGTTAGTCCTATGCACTGGGCTAGGTTTTCATGATCTGCTTTTCCACATCTCCTCTCTGTTCTCTGACCCAGGTACTGCGAACATTTCCCCCCCTCACTTTTTATAGTTAATGCGATATTTGGAACCACAACTTCTTTAATCTGTTAACTCTCCTTACTTGTCTATATTATGAACATTGTATCACAAAGATGACTGCATTACATAATAGAGGAATATGTCGATATTTACTTATTGTATATAATAATGTGTTTATCCATAAAGACAAGATGAAGTGTTAAAGGAAGCTCCAAATTAAGATTAAGAAAAATGAAAGAGAATTATAATGGTTTTGGATTGAGTGAGCCCACATAAGAAAAAAGTAATATACATTATAAACATTTCTTAGACAGTATTTGAAAGGGAAATCTGACTTGATAAAAATATAATCATATTTTTAACCACCTAGTTACGTTATGTTTGTTTTATTTGATTTTTTAGAGGCAGGGTCCTACCCTGTGGCCCAGGCTGCAGTGCGGTGATGTGAGCATAGCTCACTGCAGCCTCAACCTCCCGGGCTCCCGTGATTCCCCTGCCTCAGCCTCCCCAGTAGCTGGGACTATAGGTGTGCACCACCATGGCTGGATAATTTGTTTTTTTAAAGTGTCCGTAATGGCCAGGTGTGGTGGCTCACGCCTGTAATCCCAGCACTTTGGGAGGCCGAGGTGGGCGGATCACCTGAGGTTGGGAGTTCGAGACCAGCCTGACCAACATGGAGAAACCCCGTCTCTGCTAAAAATACAAAATTAACTGGGCATGGTGACACATGCCTGTAATCCTCGATACTTGGGAGGCTGAGGCAGGAGAATCGCTTGAATCCGGGAGGCAGAGGTTCTAGTGAGCTGAGATCATGCCATTGCACTCCAGCCTGGTCAACAAGAGCAAAACTCCATCTCAAAAAAAAGAAAGAAAGAAAAAGAGTAGAAAATATTTGTAGTGATGAGGACTGTCTATGTTGCCTAGGCTGGTCTCAAACTCCTGGCCTCAAAATGTGTTTGGATTACAGGCATGAGCCACTGCCTACAGCCCATATATTTTAAATAAATGACTAAGAGTAGAGTGGGGCAAATACAATACGATACAATGGAAAGAGTATTAGATGAGGCATTTCAGTCCCCATAAGGACACATCATTGCTAGTTATTAAACTTTATATAGTATATTTTATAATTAATGAAGCAAATCTACTATAATGTGAAACGATTTTCTTTTCTAACTAGTTTAAGATACTGGAGGTTAAAAATATTTTTACTTCCAATGAGATCCAAATTTAAAAAAATAATCTTAAAACCACCATTAGTAACAACAACTTGGCTGGGCTTGGTGGCTCACGCCTGTAATCCCAGCACTCTGGGAGGCCGAGGTGGGTGGATCACCTGAGGTCAGGAATTCGACACCAGCCTGGCCAACATGGTGAAACCAACCCGGTCTCCACTAAAAATACAAAAACTAACTGGGTGTGGTGGTGCATGCCTGAAATCCCAGCTACTCGGGAGGCTGAGGCAGGAGAATTGCTCAAACCCTGGAGGCAGAAGTTGCAGTGAGCTGAGATCATGCCACTGCACTCTGGCCTGAGCAAAAGAACGAGACTCCATCTCAAAAAAAAAGAGAAAATCATCAACAACTCAACTGCCATCAAACAGGAGGAAGGGGAAAGGAGCAGTGTGTTTTTAGTGGGCACAGAGTTTCAGTTTGTGGAGATGAAAAAGTCCTGGAGATAGCTGGTGGCCATGGTTACAGAATGATGTGAATGTACCTAATGCCACTGAACTACAGATTTAAAAATGATCAAAATGGCAAATTTTTCTTGTATATTTTACCCCAATAAATACTGAAAGCCTACTGACAGGTGATTGCTGTGAGGGGGCTATGTATGTGTATGCATCTCTCTTAATTCATTTGACGAGTCCATTTGGACTGGCTCTGAGGACTTTTTTGTATATTTTAAAAATTGGTACAAGTTGATATTGACTTATGTTGGTAACAATTGTCACATGAAAAAGCCTGTTTTAGACAAAAAGTGAACGGTTATATGAGTGTATTCTGCTGCAAAATTTCCAGAAGAAAAAGAAATCATGAATATTTTAAAAATTTCCTTTCCCTCTCATTTCCCTCTTTTGCTTTATATGTGTGGTGAAAAAGAAAGCTATGAACTGAGGCTGATTTCTGAAGATGCTGAAGATACTCATAAAGGAACAGAGTAGGAAGGAAAATTAGCTTCTAAGATCAGAACATTAGGCAAGAAATCAACAGACATGGGTTCTAAGACTTACTTGGTCATTTATTAGCCCAGTCTCTAGGTGTCCCTGAGCATCCGTGTTTTTTGTTTTTTTTTTTTCATCATAAAGTGGGGAAAATTATGCTTTTCCCATTTGACTTACAATGGGTTAATGTATGTAATCATGTTTTATAGATTGTAAAGTGTTCTAAAAATTTAAGGTGGCATTATTGTATCTACTGGCACTACAATAAACAATTGCTTTCACTAATGATTTCCATGGTATAAAACGAATGAAGGATCTAAATGAGGAGCGTTGCTCCGTTCTGTGTTGATTATATGCCAGGTTATGTCAGCCTAGGGATGAGTTGAAGCAGAGAGGCTGCTACAATTTGGCTTTTTGATTTCCCTTATGGTTTCTCTCTCTCAATCTGTGCACTGAGCAAGCAGCTCTCTCAAAAACCCTTGAATACACATTGATATATATTCCAAAGAGATAGGTTTTGAGTTATTTGAACTCCAGTTATTTTTGGACAAAATTCATTTGAAAAGAGAAAATAATAACAAATGATTATACAAGTAAGAGGACTAAACATTCATTTATGAGAAATAAACTGGAATGCAGTAATTGTGTTTCCTCTAAATAGCTGCTTTTGTAATATTTAGAGGGTGATGTGCAGCATGCTACTGGCCTGCTTTAAAGAATGCATGTGAAATACAAGCTATAATGCAAGAAACGTATGCTATGGATAATGAGGATGTGAGCTATTTTTCATTAAAGGCAGAGAGTTACAGTTATGTCTGTGTGTGTGTCCTTGTGTGTGTGTGTGCCTCTCTGTGTGTGTGCTTGTGTGTGTCTTTCTGTCCCTCTGTGTGTGTTTCTGTCCCTGTGTGTGTGTGTGCTGGCTGATTTGGAGATGAAGACAGAGGCAAGGATCCTTTCTTTCTACTCTAGGAAAGGTTTATGCTCCTTGAAAGAGATACTGTTTATTTTCTTGCTATACCTTTTGTGAAGTATTGAGACTCTTGGACTGTGCCCTGTCACTCAGTAGGCTGAAGTACAAATGCTAATTATCGCCAGACTGCAGCATTGTGATTTGCATTCCAAATCAGCTTGCAGATTCCCATTATAAATTGCTATCCTCTTGTTTCTTATCTAAAATTTGTTCCTCCCTTACATCACTCTTCTCATTCCCTAACACTGACCTTTAAAGAAATTCCCTTTCCAGAGATTCTCATTGGAAATCAGCAGCTTTCGTGGGCTATAATCATAACAATAAATAACAAAGACATCAATAGGGTTTTTCCTTCCAGTGGTTTTCTCCCTTTTACTTAAGAGTCATATGGCACTAAGTAAAATAATTACTTAAAACATGTATCTCTCAGGCTTAGAGCTTTATACTCACTCCTTTGACAGCCACGCTTCTATTTCTTTTTAAATCTCAAAGGTGTGGGATTACAAGTCCTGTCTTAGTAATAAACTTTTGCAGATAAGCCCTGAGATAGTATAACTGCATCCTTTCTTGGCACCTTAAATCAAATTAACTAAATACTTAGTGAGGAGAGAAAAGGAAAACACAGTTTTTTTCAACGTATCTGACTGGGTGAGAAGCCACTGCTGCAGCATAAAGAACCGACGGGAATCTGGGCTTTCCCACTCTGGAAGCGAAGGGGGGAATTATGGGTTGGTGGTCGGCTTCATGTTAGGAGGACACCCCTCCCTCTGTTCACAGCTCAGCCTGTTTCCAATTTAAAGCCCAGATTTCAATACAAACCTCAATTTCTTTTCCCCATTTTAAATGCAAAGCAAGACTTGTGAATCATAGTGTCTCTGCTCCTGGGATTCAGACCAAATTTCCCCCCAAAATTCTCAGGCTATTTGTTTGAATACCTGCTTACAGTGGTACACAATGGGCAGCTTTGAGAAGAAAAATTGATAATCTTCACGGAAGAGTAATTTGAATGAAATTACACTTGACAGCCCGTCTCCAAGCAAACAAGAGGAACGAGGGAGCCTGAGCTAAGCTCTGAGGACTTGCCCAAGCCACTGCTGTTGGAGCTTCCCAGGAAAAAAAAAAAAAAAAAACACACCAGTTTTTCCAACATCTAATTGAGCTTTTGATTAATTCCGTGTACCAGATTCTACTGAAGAAAGGTAGCCATGGAAGAGAATATGGAAGAGGGACAGACACAAAAAGGTACTGTACTAAAAGCGTTTATTTGTAACTAAGTAATTATTTTGCAGTTTCCTTGTTTGCTTTAGACACTTGCCAGTAAGGCTAATGAATGTTTCTCTCTTGGAAGGCATTTTGTTCCTTCCTCTCCTTTAGTCTGTTCCTCACTTGCAGTAATGTCTGGCACGAATGTTGTCATTATTTGCAAATCTTTCAGATATAAGTACCGAAATGCAGAGTCGAGTATTAGTGAGAAGAGCATTGCGGTATTGTAGTGAACTATTCCTTAGACCAGTCTTTGTTAACCTTCATTTATTTCGTGATTTCACACTTGCCGAGCTGGGTCAAGGGATGCCTAGTGTGAGCCACAAATACAATATTTGGAGTTAGTTAAAAATTTGGTGATGGAACCATTATCCATATCTTTGCATGGACATCTGATAGAACAAAGACCAAGACCATTAATTATCTTTTGATTGGTGCACCTTTTTAAAACAATCTTTAAAAAATAAAAACTAAAAACGAGGATGCAATATAGGTTTAAGCAGATGGAGCAAAAGTTCATAAATTTTCAGGGTGTATGGAAGCGTTAAGATTTTCCTTTCTATATAGTTGACTGTAATCAACTTCTGAGTAATAACGCTAAAGGAAATTTTTTTATGTGTTTTTAAAGCTTGTCTAGGTATATCTGGCTGTATGAGTTAAAGTGAAATTGCCATTTTTGAAGGTTGAAATGGTCAAATATTGGTAATTTGGAATGATTCAATCAACTCGAGAATTGTTTTAATGTGTCAAATGGTAGCTTCAGAGGGAGCTAGCTTTCACCCCAGATAGGCAGCGTTTCTTTCGTCTGCTGTCGGGCTTATGTAATGTCAGAGAAAATGGTCTCATTTTCTTAGTACTGAAGCAGTAACACAGGTAATACTACATAAAGGTAATATTCAAGAGTAGTGTTGAAAAAGATTCAGCTGTCAAAGTTAATTTCAAATGTATATAAAGGCACTTATCATAAAAAACTGTATTTTATGTGATAAAATATATAGGGTGGAAGCACAGTATAGTTACCATATTTTTAGCCATTTAGCTATGCTGGGTTTCTTCTCTTAATGTACACACACATACTTTGAGGCATATATGGTGCATACACACACACACACACACACACACGTAATAAAGGACCATCGGTATTAAATATACGAAGGTTTTATATAAGCAAGAGATAATAGATAAGTTGATTTCCCAATTTTAGTCCTTAGTACCCTTATTAATGATAATCTGTAATAGAAACACAAAAATCTACATTAATAGCATGTGATCTATTTTTAAATTAAAAAACCTCAGCTCCCTTTATTATATGCACAAATAGCCCAAGTTTTCATCAGTGATTGTAAATGGGACATTTTAATGGTAATTTCTGTTCTTACAAGGCATCTCAGTGGACTATTTTAACTTAGAATAAAATACCTTTTGACAACATCTTTTTTGTAATACCTAATAATGATATTTATTGGCCGATCAATTTGCTTAAGGAAAGATAAACAGCATTTTAAATAGAGGAATGATATTCATTACACTAAATAAAACCTTGAGTTAAATCATGGATTGTGGTAACAGGTTGAATGTGTCTGAGCAAGCCTTGGTAGATGCAGGAACCAAGAAAAATGATGTAATTAGTTGTGATGTTTTTTTCTCAGGTAACACTGAAAAGCTTTCTTTTATGGGGGTGGAGGTGGCTATGCCGTGAGGGGAAGATTTCTGTCACAGTGGGTTTTTCCTCATTAATATATGCACCAGCAGCAGTGGTGGAAAGCAGTTTTAAATCAGAAAAAATGTTTAGTGGTCTATCAGTTTGTAAATGTATATGAATACAATATTTATGATTTAGGTTTTTTTCTTAATTGAGAAAAGAAGATTTAATTTTCTTCACTCTTGATCTTCTGTTCCTCTCAATTACGCCTATGACACCTTTTCTATGTAAGTTTGTTGTTAGAAAGTTACATTTGAATCGAAATGCTCTGTCGATATGTGCGTGGGTTGTAACTGTGAAATTACTGGAGGAGCAATTTGACAAGCAGACAAAATCGTTACAGATTTTTCAAGAGTTTAGGTGGAGTGACTTAATGATCTGTCTAAAGAAAAGCAGCATTTTGTGATAGTTCTTATCCTGTTTTTCATAAACTGCATAGGATTTTCTTAAACAATAATTCAGACAGCACAGAGTTTTCTTCCATTTGCAAGAAGTAAGTGGCTTTTCAGTCTTTTCTTAAAATTTAGAGCTTGTCTTTCCTGTTACATGTCACCAAGACTTAAAATTCACATCAGTGTTTACTCATATGACCTTGCAAATTCAACTAGAATGTAAAATTCAGTGGATTCATTCATTAATTGCAATTTGATATGTTCGAAAATATATATACTTGGTGTTTAAGCACTTAAAAAGATCATCCGTTAGAAATATATTTTTCTTCATAGTGAGAGCCCACTCCCCTCTCAAGCTTTAAAAGACAATTGAGAATAGTCCTAACTTTTATCCTAATTTAAGCATATGCGTTCAGTCAGAGAGAGAGGATAATTTAACAGTATGGGGGACTTCACCCACCAGCCATTGTGTTCAATGAGCCCATGCCTGATGTGAAACTGAAATGGGGATCATTAATCTGTTGCTCCAGCAATTTCTGACACCCTCCCCAAAGGTGAGTATCTCATTATGCTGAGGGGAGTCTAGTATTTTAAGAAACATATTTTTTTGGTAAAACATGGCCTCTAAATGAAAGCCACTTACTTCATCTTGTGTGCAGCCAAAACAATGATATTCTAGTATAGAAAAAAAAAAAAAGGAAAAAAAGAAAAGAGTGTTTTGAATTTGGTCTTTACTATGGCCATAATAAACCTAGCATCATCTGTCACCAAAATCAAGAGCCATTGTCACAAAATCATGGCAACAAGGACCCCAATTACTACAGAGGGGTTGAGCAAAGTGAATAAAGATATTTTGATGAAGATTTAACAGGTACGCATTTATGACTTGTAGCCATGCAACTGTTTCTAGAACATTTTGCCAAATCTTACGAGAAAATACGTAAATGATTTTTGGGTTTCTAATTAGGAGTGAATTGATGAATACACATTCGGGTGGCCAGACAAGTGGGTGACCATCTCTTCATGGACAGCCAGGCCTTGCTGAATTAGGAGGGGTTTACAGAGGAAGGCTGATGAATCAATAAGTAAAGGGAGCAACAAAACTGTATAGAGATAAAAAGAAAACAGCAATGGACAGAAAGAGCCAGCAGGTTGGAGTCTTCATAAATTGGCTGAACTGTTCCAAACAGCCAAAACCCTGATGGCTTTAATTTCTGAACATGAACATTTTATGAAACAGGTCTCAAAATTACATGGAGTATACCAGAAAGTTTTGATCAGCACAAAAGATAACAGCCACAGTGTCACTCACCATATTTTTCTAGTGTAATAAACCAGCAGCTTATGTGAGTCTGTGCTGTCAATATCAACCACTGACTTTTCCAACACCAAAGCCCCACCTGCCATCGCCTCAGTGGAATCAATTCTTGGTGACTCTCAGGGACTGGGTCACTAGCAGATGTAGATGATCAAGCTGAATGTGATCCAATGACCAGTTCCATCATTTCAAACAGCAATATACAGCCAAAGTTCAATGGTCATTGTTCATCCTTAGCTCAATAGCACTAACCTATTTGTCATTTCAGCATATCTTTAATTTATTAAAACCAACAAGAATACATAAATGAAAGGAGAGGGTACAGGTTTATTTTCTTTGTTTTTCATATCAATGTTAATGTTGATCTATCTCATTATTTAAAATACTGTACAATTATTGTTGACAAGAGACCCCTTCATCATATACTTTATACATTTATACACACATATTACTATAAAGGAATCTATGCACACAAGGATAAACTGTATATTGTACTTAATATAAAGTATATTTAATATACAGTACAGCTTATAGGCTGACTAAAAGTCTCTTCAGACATTTTGTGTGTGTGTAAGATTATTTTTATCTTGAAAGATGACTCTAGAACCTCACCTTTCCTTAAGCAGACATCATCCCTGAAGAAGAGGCACCACTATAATCAACGAAAAAAAGAGGCAGCTTTGGCTGTAGGAGACTAGGAAATATTGGCCAACCTATACTGCCCGGTGATTTCAGTGCCAGACACTGGCCTAAGGACTTTACCTAAATGAACTCATTGGCTCTTCACAATAACCTTAAGTGGTACTAATGTTGAGGAAAATAAATATCAAATAGATTAATTGACTAGACCAAAGTCACATCATAGTAAATAGTAGAGCTGGGCTCAATGCAATCAGAATGAGTCCAGGTTCTGAACTTTCGACCCCACTCTCTACACTAGATGTCCACAGCTGCCTGCCTGGCAGCCACACTCCTTCGAAGGACTGCCTCCCCCACATGCTTCCATTGCAGTCATCAGCTATGATCTGGAATTTATGGTTGTGTTCCTTACCACCAACTCTGGCTTCTTTTCTTTGCCAGATATGAAAACTTTTTCAAAGGCAGCCAATCTGTAAGTGCACTAGCAATCTACGACTTGTAAGTCGTGAATTGAATCCAAAAAGATGAATTGGTTCAATTGGCCTTCTTTCTTGAGAACGGGGAAAAGATGACTCTCAGTATGCTCTGAGGATCTCTTTATCCCATGGCAAATTTTAATAATAACTATGCTGCCCCATCTTTCAGCTACTCTGGGTGAATCTCTATTCTTTGCAATCGAAAGACCTCTAAATAAAACAAATCTTCAGATCCTTTTAGGAGTCTTACATAAAGAGGCTTAGTGCTAAGAAATTTTCCCTGAGTTTAACCTGGTGAGTCGAAGCTGAATCAACTGTATATTTAATGTATTAAATTTCAACTTTGACACCACTCTTTAGTGTATTCTTGATGATTTTGATTTTTTTCCCTCACTGATCTTTGATTTTTTACAATTTAAATAAATTCGTCCCTAAATCATTGCCTACCAGTAAGTATTGGTAGTATAATATTTGGAGAACTATTGCAAAGAAATTAAAGAGACAGAATGTGTCTGGTTTATTAATAGATTTATAATCCTTAATATGTCATTGAAGTCTGTAGACTAGTGGCTAAGAAAATAATAAAAACAACATCAAAAATCTTTAAGCAGTCATTTAAGTGTAAGAATTAATAATTTGCTTCTTAGCTGTTGGCTACTTACAGACCTATGAAAAGGGAACTGGTTTTATCCATCTAGTGGACAGACTTCGTCTCAGCAAATACTGTCACAAATCATCTCTTCAGCTGCCATTTCTGCATTTGGATAACAAGGCTAAAAGAAACATAGAGAATCAGATTTTATAAAGCATATAGGAAAAATCTGTCCTAAGATTTCACAGCTGTGCTTTTACTAGCATTGTGCTTAACCTGAAGTGTCCTCCTGGGCATAAGAAATTACTTTTACCCCTTGGTATTTTCAAATATAGTTCTACAACATCTGTCAGTAGGGAAAATTAGTTATATTTTTAATAAAGTTCAATAGATATTCATAGAACTTCTGCATTGTTGTGGTTATTATGTCTGCTGTGGTTTAGATATAACATTTTAGAATTTTGTCATTTTATATTTTCCTTGGATCAGTTGCTAATTATGGTTTCTTTTAGTGTCTGTGGTACTGTTTATCTCAGAGGTCCAAAATATCAATAACACATTTCTAACATCTTGTTCGGATGAAGGAGATGAATAGATTTTTCACAATGTCATTAAAATGAGTGAATTCACCTTTTCAAATGAAAGTGCTTGATATAGTTACTTCATTAATTCCTTGAATTAAAGTTTAAATATTTAAAGAGACTAAATGAGAAGTACAGCGTGACAGATAGATAGATATTGATAGTATCCTTGGAGTGATGACTTCTAAGACATGATTTTTAGAAATTAATTATTCCTTAATTCATCAGAAGACAATGGCTCATGAGAGATTCATAGGATACAGGAGATAACTTCTAGTTTGTCCATTGCGAACTCCATTTTCCCCCAAGCAAAAACCCCTCCCCACCATTCAAAATGTTTGACAGTTTTCTTTTTCATACATAGAAGGCAGACTGCCTGGCTTACTTTCAAAAATCCTTTTGGATAGCATCCATACTAACAGGTGGCACAGCTGTGGATTAGCTGACATTATAAAAATAATTCATGTTTTTCCATGTGCTTTCAAGTTGTGACCATTGTCTTGGATATTCTTAATCCAACAGTAACTTACTTCTTTGTACTGTGAACAACATAAAGAAAGAAAAACAGAAGATAACTGATTTTTTTTTCAAATTGTGAGTGGGAAATATAACTTTGGTCAAAGATGAGAGTCAGTTCTTATTGGAGTCTGTTTATAGAGTTTACTAGGGAATTAAGTTATAATATGAGGAAATCTGAGGTCAGAGAAAAAAGGAAGAATGACTGTTGGCTTTTAAATGATGTGTATTAAGAGATGTCAACATGTTAGAACATTAACTGCTGTATATATCCAGATTGATTTCCCAAAGAAAGAAAGACACTTTCTCACATTGTTTAAATTGTTTAATGTTTTTGGACTTAAATTTTTATCATATGAGAAATGATGAGTTTTACTTTACTTACCTCCATCAAAGAGAGGAATTGGGTGAAATCTATCCCTGAGAATGATGCTAGAAACATAAAAGAGATTGTTCATATTGTCTCCTAAAGGGGGATGGTCATGCTTTTTCTTGGTTATCAAGTAAAAGTGAGGCAATTAAAGTATTTTGCTAATTAGCATTCTTCATTGATTTATAATAGAACTTTCAATGTCTGGGAAACTATTTTCTACATTTTTATGGTTGCAATTAATATTCCCCATTAGAATGGTTATTTGAATGGTGAATTACCTATTCTTTCTTAACAAAAATAAAATACGGGAGAAAAACTTTACACCTGTATTTATTCCGATTGTTGTTTTATGCAACAAAGTTTAGTAAATAATTCAAATAAAGAACTAGTACACGGCCAAATTACCTTCCCCCCAAAACTTGACAGCTTTTTTTTTTTGAAAAAAAATTTTTTTGAGATTCTTCTACACATTTCCTGTGTTGGTGGATACCAACTTTCATTTTGTTTTTGTTTTGTTTTGTTTTTGTTTTTTTGAGACGGAGTCTCGCTCATCGCCCAGGCTGGAGTGCAGTGGGCTATCTCGGCTCACTGCAAGCTCCGCCTCCCGGGTTCACGCTATTCTCCTGCCTCAGCCTCCCGAATAGCTGGGACTACAGGCGCCCGTCACCACACCCAGCTAATTTTTTGTATTTTTAGTAGAGACAGCGTTTCACTGTGTTAGCCAGGATGGTCTCGATCTCCTGACCTCGTGATCCGCCCGCCTCTGCCTCCCAAAGTGCTGGGATTACAGGCGTGAGCCACCGAGCCCGGCCCACTTTCATTTTTAACAGCCTATACCATATCAGTTTTTCTGTTCAGTTTCGTTATTGAACATCAGAAACATAATTAAGTACTTTTACTAGCATGATTTGTCAAGGAAAATATTAATAATAATAGCTAATATTTAATAATCCAGGCACTGTTCTAAGCATTTCATATGCAGTGTCTAATGTCAATATATCTTAACACTAGTTAATAAATATTGATTACAGTTTTTTAATAAATATCAAATGTTCTTTGACTTTACGGTCACACTATTTAGTCAAGGGCCATTGGGTTCAAACTCTACAGGAAACTAAGAGAAAACCTCACACAAACATCCAGAGAAAAAAAGAATTGTCATGTAACAAAATGAGGTAGTCTTCCATTTCAGTTCCAAGAAAGATTATGAGGTGGGCAGAAGGGAGAATGAGCCAAATGATATCTCCATTTTTCTAGTTAAAAATTTATTTTTCCCATAATAAGGGCATTTAAATTCAAATTTTTGGAACCACAGACTGTACATTTGAGTGGCAGTAAGGAATTATATTTATTTTTCTTCAAACACCTTTCAATATTTCAATATTCAATAATAGAATTCATTATTAAAATAAGGATTGAGCAATGTTTGAACAATGGAACTCTTAGATATGACACTGAATGTGGTTTGTCAATTTAAAACCAACCATAGGCTTTGAGAATCTCTGTTTTAAATAGTACCAATGTATTACCAAAGCCAGATTCATTTAGTGGTTTATTGTCTCAGAGACGTTATTTTCGTTTTTCATCAAGTTAAAAAAAAAACCATTTTACAGTGAAAAGAATGCTTTGAATGTTAGTCAGAATAATTGAACTTAAAGCATTTTAAATCTCTGCTCAACCATTCACAGTAGAAAGTTGTAATTGAGTCATAAGATCTAGAATTCAGAAACCACCCACTCAGATTGTCTCCATGAATTTTAAATATGTATAAGGGCCAGGAGTTTTTCAATTGACCATCATAATGAGTGGCCAATTGACTTTTGGTTTCCCAATCAGATGACTTGTGTTAAAGCCCTGGCTCCTTTTCTCCACCTTCATTTTCTCTGTAACTTAATCTGTGTTATTCAACCGTATTTTTTTCAAAATCTCCATTTTGAGAATTAATTTTATCTACCATTATCTTTGGGTTTAGGTCTGTTTAATGTGAGTTAGATGTAATAATGACTAGGTAAAAGCGCCTATTACAATTCCTGGAACATAGTAGGAGTTGAGTAAATGCAGATTCCTTCTCCATGTTTCCTTTCCTCTCATCTTAACACACTGTGCCCATTTAAAAAGGTGACCAAGCAATTTTCCTTGGGTCAGAGAGTCAGAATTAAAGGACTAATAACTTTTTCGAATTGTTGTAACAGTTATTTCTTAAATGTTTGTCACTTACTATATGGCATATCTTACTGTTTTTTCTTATGTGTGTGTTATGCTGTAGCTCCCTTCTCAAAGTACAAATTCCTGAAGGGTAAAGATTTTATCGTTTGTTCATGAACCCAACCTGCAAAGTGCTCCGAATACAAACCCATTCATAGCTGATGATGATGATGATAATGATGATGATGATGATGATGATAATGATGATGAAACGAGAACAGGAGGAGAAAGAGAAGGAAGAGGGGAGGGGAAGAAAAAGAAGAGGATAAAAAGGAAGAAGAAAGAATAAAACACAATTTTTGTGCAGACTAAAGAAAGAATAAAACACAATTTTTCCCCTAAATAGAGACAGATCTAACAGAGCAGCTAAACCTGGCTTGGGAGAATGCAGCAAGGACTCCATTTTATGTCATTACATTTGAATTAAAAATAATTCTTTTATTCTTTGACCTGAAATATATTCAGTAGTTTGGTAGCAGCTTTCTTGAAAATGAATAGATTTTCTTTTTTTATTATTAAAGAGCCCACACATATTTTTAGCATTGTGATTCTGGCAATGAAGTCAAATACATTAAACTGTCAGATTCAGCAAATGGTTACTGAAACTTGGAAAATTATGTCTTATAATATTTTATAATACGCTGTTAAAATTTAACAAAGTAGTTTACAAATTTGCTGACACTAGGCTTACTGTGTTCATTCGTAAGTATTGATCAAAGAAAACAAAATTACATAAGAAATAACAGTTTGAAATCATTGAGGACAGTTTGATAAGATAAGACCTTTTCTAGGATATGTTTAGTAATGTTCAAGGTAATGAATTTAAAAAATAGCATGCAATGAGTAATCAATTTTCTTTTGCCTTCTTTTACGCTTTATTTTAGTTTTTGTATTTTAATTGGTATATAGTCTCACACAATTGGCTTATATTTTAGATGGGATCAAGACAGTGTCTGAAAACAGGGCATTTGAGCTCTGGTCAATGGTATCGGAAGAGTATTCCCATCTAACCTTTCAATGCTCATCATATTCTCTCCACAATTTTGGTGTACTAAGTTTTTTGATGTATTAATCACTAATTTGTGTTTTGAGATGAACTTGTGATACCATTATTTGGTGGAATTGAGAATGAATTCTTGTTAAACAACTGAAATAACTTCATGTTTTATAGGCCAGTTGTATAGCCAGGCTGAAAAGTATAATCTTGAAGATAAGCTTATTTATTTATGTGTTACTTTTACATAGTAACTTTTTTTTGCAACACTGCACGAAAATTTAATTCACAAAGAGACAGCAAGCACGTATTTCCATGATTGATCTCTACAACACTGTTTAGCAACTTTGAGCCCCCTCCCAAATGATTGGGATCTGCTTATTATACTTATGCGGAGTGTAGTATGCTTACCAAAGGTCTAAAAGGAGCTACTGATTTATGATACATGTGGTTCTTTCATATCATCTGTGTATCAAGAGCGACCACTATTTTACATAAATATCAAAAATATTTTTGCCCATTGTTTCTGCTAAATTGGAAGGAAACTTTGTGTCATACTTACAGTTATATAATCATTGCAATATTTGGCCTTAACTCTGCTACTCTATCTTCTTTTAAATTCTGCAGTAATGCAAAAGCAACACCACTGTAACCTAATGATGATGAGGTCTTTTCAGGCAACTGTATTACCCATGCCTGTGTCCCCCCAGGCATTCCATAGTCTTTAAAGTATTAAAAAACTTAGTGTATTTATTTATCTGACACGCTCAATTTTTTAAAAATGTATCATATCCACTGGTCATTTCATTCCATCTCTATCAAATTCCTGGAAAATTCTCTCCTATTAACTGACAAATGTATTTTGCTTCAGCCTTTGGGTATTAATAGATTTATTTCTTAAAGTCTACTGAGTGGTCTATTACTTATTTGTCTATATTATAGATGTATTAGTTTGAACCACATCAAATTACCAATATTAAACACTTTTTATCTACAAAATGGCTATTCAATATACCTATAATATTAATACCTATTAATTAATACCTATAATATTAATATACCTATAATATTAATGTGCTACATTTATAAAAGTTTTTAATGTGATCCTGATTTCAATGTACAAAATAGAAATATATGATGTGAAATGATTAGGATCTGCATATTATACTTATGTGGAGTGTAGTAAACTTACCCAGCATTCTCCAAAATCCTTGTGAGGTCATTAACTCACTGCTTAATTTTCCCTGTTAGCAAAAAATGGCAAACTATTTGAAGACTTTATTGTTTGACACATTTAAATTTCATGAAAAAGCTAACATTGATCTCATTTCTTAGGTTTCTTGAGTTCAATACTTGGGAGGCTTGTTAAACATAGTGCTAAGATTAACAAGTGTTTAAGACTTACCCTGCTTGTCTTAATGTAGACAGAATGTCCTTTAATCTTGAAAGTGGAAAATTTGCTTTGTTTTTCCTTAGATAGAATAACACTCCAAAAATCATTTTCCATACATGTGGCATGACTCAATGGAGTCTCAGAGCCCGCAAGCTGGGAATGCCATTCTGTTATGAGGGGGTTCTCTTTTAGATCCTCTAGGATGAGTTTACAAGGCTGTTTTGTGGTCCTTAAGGGAAAATGAGTTATATACTATTTCAGTATTGAATGTAACCCAGGCATTAACCTGACCATTATTACCTCTCTGGTAATTTTGAAGTTTTATTTTGCAAGAAACAGAAGCCTTCATTGAATGGGTTTTATGATCTGTGTTTTAGAAATATGATGAAGCCATGATTTAGGCCTCAGAGTGGACAATAATGCAGTATTATGTAGGTATATAATTTTAGCTATTATTTATTAAGTGTTGGTATGGGAAACAAGTGGGGATGGCTGGGAAAGAATTTGATGCGCCCGATCTTACTATAGGACAGATTAAATTGTTTTAGACATGATTTGGCCTAGAGGTTGCAGGGTCTTTTCTTTGGCTTGGATAATTTGCATTCAGTGAAATTAAAATGATATTATCTAAAATGGACTTATATACACAGAGTTAGCATACATTGATTAAGTAAAACAATCTATACCTCTACCTAGAATTGGGTATATGCTACATAATTTTGGTTTTTTTATATTTTGTATATTCTTTTAAGCTATTTATTTTTACTTTGCACATTCTTAAATAAGATTGCTCTTCAGTTTAGCCCTCAACCACAACATAAAGCCCTCAACCACAAATTATACAGTTATTGGAATTATTTATTGACTTCCTAACCACTTTGGAATCCATATACTTTTTAAAAATATTGTACTCTCAGGATCATTCTATTTGAAGTTACAATTTTGAAGCATCTTTATAATTCAGTATTAAAAATCCCATTTAAGGGTCCACAAGAAGTTGAATGAAAAAAAGAGATAAACTTCAAAAAATATCTGAATTGTATCCTTATCAATAGTGTTTTATATTAAGCCTCTTGCTCAAGGATATTCTGTTTGTTTTTGAAAACACTTGCTACTTTTAGGGTGACAAATGTAGTCATTTGGAGTTGTCTGTTATACCTCAGTCTTCTCCTTGACTCCAATATTTCCATTTTTACTTTTGTACATAAAAATAGCAATACTACTTCTGTGCCTCATATGCTTTTACTTTCTTGCACTAATATCAATCTCTATTCTTATAAGTTAAGTTAGCAAAACTGTTCTTCAATTGACTCTTAGATTCCTAGATACTTAGATTCAAGCAGTTCTTAGTGTGAGAGGGGAACATTAAAGACTATGAGCTCAGTGCCTCTTGTTTTGGAAGAGGTCATTGAATGCTACTGCCCCACAGTGAGTCAAAATGAGTGGTCCAGAGTCAAAAATTAAAGAACTGCATGTATTTTTTGGCCAAAAAGGAAATGATGTATATTATAGAAAGGGTTGATGCCTGTGATACTCTAGGAAAGGCAGCTGACTGGAGCTCCCTAAGACAGATGAGCAAAGGGAGACTGTGAGTGCTGCCTAAGACATCCTGGGGCAGGAAAACAAGATTGGAAGAGCTATTTAAAGCCACGTTGGGAAAGAACAATGTTGTTTCCCATTTTGCAAAATGAAAAAAGGAAAAAAGGAAAGGAGAGGGTAGACTCGTATATTTTAAGCACTACGTATCAAGCCACTGAAATCTTTGAACTCATTGCTCATAACTAGCCTCTGGCAAGGATTTCCAATTGCCTTCCTTTTGCTTTCATGTGCAATACAGCAGAGGACATGCCAGACAAAAACTGAATACCTCTTTTGGTGCAATATAAAAAATGCATTTTACATTTCCCTTGGTAAAATTGCTTTCCTGAGGAAATCCACCGTATTCTACGGAGAAAATGGGACACTAAGAAATAAATATCTTTACATTTCAATTGTGGGTTACATTTGTTCTGAAAAAGAATCGACTCAGGATTAAGAGACTAACAGAAAAGACATATTTGAGAACAGTGGTAACATTCAAAACTTACCTATCTGTGATAGTCAGTAAAAGAGTTATGTTGCCTCTCCTTCCGCCACCAAGAAATATAATAATTAGAAAGTTAGTACAAAGTTTGTATGTGTATTTTTGATAATGTGATTCTGGTAAATATGCAAGACATGCAACATAAATTTACCACATTGCTCATTGTTAAATCTAAGTTAAGTGTCTCAAATTTTCCTCATTCCGTAACCTAGCTTTTCAGTTTTGCTCTTTAAATGAGGCAATTATGTAAAGGAAATATTTATTTGTCTTGAATAACTGGATTGTAAGTGTCATAAACAGAGTTTTCTTAGCCTTAAATAGGTGAATTGAGTGCTTTTAGGATAATCTGGGTACATGGTAATCTTAACGTCAAGTTTAAATAACTCAGCTTCATTAAAAGTTATTAAATGATGTAACAGCAACCTTTGTGAAAGGTGGAGTGATTATGCGTTAGATCGTTATAAATGAATAACTTAGAAGAGTGACTATTAACTTGACTTTGCAATGAACATGTTATGTTTGTGATTTGAGGTTTATTTGTCTTTGTAAGTTACACAAGTGTAACGGTACCATATTCTGAGTAGCTCTTCAACATTAGTTTGCTTTAGCAAGCATCACCTATTTTTGATGATTACAGCACTTCATTTCCCCAACTCAAGTTTCTGATTCGGTGAGTAAGGAGTGGGGCCCAGGAATCTGCATTTCTAGTACTTTCTCAGGTAATTCTATTTTTGTGGATCCTGGAACCACACTTAGAGTCTTGTAGATTATTGGTTAAAAACCCTGGTAGCTTTCCGAATTGTGGTTCATAATTTATATATCAAGATAAAGATATTATGGATTTGAAATCCCAAAATTTGAGAGGAAATAACATTCAGAGATTGCGATCATTTAAAATGAGAACTTTAAGGGTGTTCTGGACAACACCTGTATAATTTTGCCTTTGAAAATAAAAAGAACTTCGAAGCCTACAATCATGTACATAAGCCCTTGACTACTTCAAAAAGTATTGCAAAATGATTGGGAGGATGTGGTGGGCAGATCACTTGAGGTCGGGAGTTAAATGATATATAGTCTTTAATCTGGATTATTCAATAGGCATAGAAGAAAATTGCAATCATGGGATGATGGGGGAAATTGATTGAGATAGCCTACGGTTATTGAAAATGCTAATGCATGTAACAATAGAACAGTTACCATGTATTCCATATACATGGGAGCTCAATTATTTGAGGGCGGGGATACAAACATTGATATCACATCACACATCATTGCTGGTATTAATACTATTGTCAATCTCAACAGCTACCTACCCAAACATCATTAATAAATAAATTTTATGAACAAGATTACGAAAGGCCCAATGAACACTAACTCTTAATATTAATAGTTAAAATAGTTGGTTATCAATATTGTGACTAAGATCATAGAACATCTTTCATCCACAAATAAAATGAATAAAATGAAAGTAAAAAGTGTAACTATCGGTATCCCAGCTATTACCATGTGCTGTTGAATTATGTATTTGGTTTCCGGCATTATTTGGTTCAATTTTACATGTGTTAGTTATCTAGGAGAACTAAAATGACTAGCAGCTTTTCATACATTGGTATGGAATATGATATTAAATTTGCCAGTATTTTTTTAGAGAAGAGAATCCTTAGTAATCTGAGACAATTGAGTACTTACTAAAAACAACAAAGAATGGCATAGGATTAACACACAGAAAAAAAAAACAATTCAGGACTTATCAGAAACGTCTGAAAATACTGTTTTGGGTCAGAACAATTTTAAAAGCATGTTCAGACATGCAGGAAAGAAATTGTGAGGTTTAATTCCTGGGGGTAGCACTGAGAGGAAGGTAGTCTTCAAGCTCCTTCATTGGTGCATGCTGTTTGCTTCTTTGTTTTTGAACTAATGAATATATAATGAGTTCCCATAGGAATTAAACTTCACAACTTCTTCCAGAATTCCCAGATGTAAATATCACTCCTAAATTATAATCCAAATTTGGTAAAACAACATAAAAGTATTGTGAATGCAATCAAATAGGGTGAGTGGTTTGTATTTTAGCTTTTACATACTTATAATGAAAAACACTAAAGTACCAGAGGGAAGGTAGTGTAAATAAACAGAAGCATTCAAACATAACTGTATATTCTAACTCTGCTATATACTGGTTGTGTTTTTAGGCAGGTGACTTAACTTCTGATCAAGAGACTTAATTTTCTCATCCATGAAGTAGGAAGAAAAGTATCTATATGTTGGAATTGTTGAGATATTTAGAAATCATTGAATGCACTGATTGGTAAATTAGAGATGATAAAAACAGATTTTTATTCATCTTTGAGATTATATTATTATCTTCATTCATCATGTTATATCGCCTCCTTGTCCATGCTAAAAGCCATTTACTTCCAATGTTTGTGATTATATGTAACACAAATATAACTCTTATTGATAAAAGATAAGTAGATAATAAGTTTAGAGTGACTAGTTGCTAGCCATTCTTCTAAGTGTCACTGTGCAAGGCAGACTACATTATAAAGCTTTTGATGTAGAAGTGGTGGAGACAGAGAGCAACTAAAACAGCATCCAAACATAGATAAATAGATATTTGAGAAAATATCAGTGATACAGTTTGAGAAAAACAGGGTGGCCTGTTAGAAAGTGACAAGATTGCAATTAAGCTGTTAGTTACAGCTGCAGTCTCATATGAAGGTTCAGTTGGGGTGGGGGGAGTAATCTGCTTAGTGGCTCACTCAAGTGATGCTGCAGGCCTGGTCCTGTACCACATGAACCTCTCCACAGGGCTGCCTCATGCCATGGTGCCTGGCTTCTCCAGAGCAAAGGATCTAAGGTAGATGGGGAGAGAGATTCCATGTAAGTTGGAAGCCACGGTACTTTTACTTATTTTATTTTATCATATTTCATTTTATTTTGAGACAGGGTCTTGCTCTGTCTCTCAAGCTGGAGTAAAGTAACGATTATGACTCACTGCAGCCTCAAACTCCTGGGCTCAAGTGATCCTCCCACCTCTGCCTCCTCCCAGCTGGGACCACAGGTGTCTCCCACCATGCCCAGCTAACTTTTAAAAAGTTTTTGTAGAGATAGGGTCTCAGTATGTTGTGCAGACTGTTCTCAAACTCCTGGTCTCAAGCAATCCTCCCTCCTTGGCCACCTAAAATGTTGAGATTATAGGCATGAACCACCATGCCCAGCCCACAGTGCTTTTATAATGTAATCTTGGAAGGAACATTTCCTTGCTTCTGCCATATTCTATTCATTAGAAGCAAGTCAAAAAGTGCAGCCCTTACTCAGGTGGAGCAGATTTCAGAAAGACATGAATACTACTAGAAAGGGATTATTGAGTGCCCTCAAAGAGGCTGCCTGCCTCAGATAGCCATAGGTACCTCAAATGCAATATGTCCAAAATGGAATTTATCAACTGACTGTTGAATCAATTCTACATCCTTGGTTCTTGACTTCCATCACATCTGTCATCATTTATGTACACTGTGTCCCAAGCTAGAAGTTTACAGGTCATTACTAATGCCTTTCACACTTTCCTCTATATTTAATGGGTTATCAAATGCTTTCACTTCAGAAATGTCTCCTAATTCCAGATTCTCATCTTCAGGTACTCAGTAATGTAATCGACTATTTCCTTAAGCTGAGGTTGTCTTTATTATGCTTCTCTTCATCCAATTTCTATTCACTTTAATTAGAATAATTTCTCTCAAACAAAATATATTCATGGATTCTGTTGCGTAAAGGCTTCCATTGTTTCTACTGCCTATAAAATTAAATCCATTAGCTTTATTTTGGCATATCAAGCCCTTTATAATATGGCCCAAAGCACAGTTTCTAGGCCTACTACCCAATCTTATCATTCAGCATTGAAATAGTCTCTCGGCATGCCCTCACGTGATGTGTACAGGCCCATCCTGATTTATTTTCCATCTTCTTTCTTACCAACCATGCCTCAATCAGTGCTTCATTAGGAAGCTTTTTCCAGGCTTCCATATTCATCATAAGTCATTCAATTCCCCAGGTTCCAGTACATTTCTATAATGTCATGCAGCTCCTTGAATTATCAGCTTCATTTTTTCTATTTCTATGCTATGCTTTTAGAATAACTTCCGAGCAATATTAATCTTGAATTCAAAGTTGTGAACAGAATAGTATAGTGATTGACAATAAATACTGAGTGAATAAACAATTCCTTGTTTAAGTTATTGTGTGTAATTGCACTGTATCTTTGAAAGGAAATATTTAAACTACAGAAGATCCAAAGAAGGGCTATGAACAAGTAAACATTTGATTATGGTTTCTATTAAGGACTCACATATGTAAATCTAAAGAAATTATATGAATATTTAACACTTGTTGAGATAACATCATTTGCTAAGCACTGTTTCAAGTGCATTATATTTATTAATTTACATAATCCTCACAATAACTATACAAATAAGATACTTTTATTACTCTTATTTTATGGATGAAGATGCTAAGACCCAGAGATTTTTGATAATTTTTCCAAGGTCACTCAGTATAGTAAGTGGTGAAGTTGCTTCTTAGGCCTGTCAATGTAGATCCAGATACTCTGTATTACTCTAGAAGGAAAATGGTTTCCAAAGATGCATCCAAATCAAGATGTCATAAATTGACAAAGGTTAAAAAGTAAAATGAATCCAAATCAAGATGACATAAATTGACAAAGGTTAAAAAGTAAAATGAGCAAAGACTAAAAGTCAAAAGACTAATTAGGATAAATGGATGAAATTATATTTGTGAACCAAGAGGATCAGAATTTACAATATCATAAAAAAGTATTTTAAAATATTTTCCCTCTAAATACCAGGAAGAATTTTGGCAGCTTACCAGAGTTTAAAGAGGAAAAGAACTCCTATTATCATAAACAATGGGAAATGCATTTCTGGAAGTCAAGACATCAGATGATCCAAGTAAAAAGTATAAGTAGTGTCTGATGTGCAGAATAATTCATGGATCTTGGCCGGGTACAGTGGTTCACACTTGTAATCCCAGCAATTTGGGAGGCCAAGGCAGGCGAATCAACTGAGGTCAGGAGTTTGAGACCAGCCTGGCCAACATAGCGAAACCCTTTCTCTAATAGAAATACAAAATTAGCTGGATGTGGTGGTGCATGCCTATATTCCCAGCTACTCAGGAGGCCAAGGCAGGAGAATCACTTGAACCTGGGAGGCAGAGGTTGCAGTGAGCCGAGATGGCGCCACTGCACTCCAGCCTGAGGGACAGAGCGAAACACCATCTCTAAATAAATAATAGAATAATAGAATAGAATAGAATAGAATAGAATAGAATAGAATAGAATAGGATAGAATAGAATACATGGATCTCTTACAGACTATTCCAGAATGTTCTTAATTGCTGTGAGATAGGGATGGTGGGTATCCAGGCAACCTCCACCAACAGGGTCCTGGATAGCTCAGAGGAAGAGCATTCATATTGTATGAAGCCATAGAACATCTTTCAGAAGGGCAGTTATTATTAATTTTTTGGAGGAGTTCTATCAAAAATACATAATATAGTCCATAATAGTAGGCTCATCTGTACTAGCTAAAGAATGTATTAGCATGGATAACTTTTTAAGATATAATGGTAAATGAAAAACCTGGGACCACAAGCACAGACCACCATGCCTGGCTGATTTTTGTATTTTTTATAGAAATGGGGTTTCACCATGTTGGCCAGGGTGGTCTGAAACTCCTGGCCTTAAGTGATCTGCCCGCCTCAGCCTCCTAAAGTGCTGGGATTACAGGCATGCGTCACCATGGTCGGCCACATTGTCAACTTTATCATTGCTTGTTATATTATTTGTTTTATGTTTGAAAGATTTCTTAATATAAATATTTAAAAGTAAAGGCATTATGAATACAATAACATGAGAATCCCATATGTATTTCTGTCTTTAATTTCAATATTTCCTTGGAAATTGGCAAATAAACTTTCTGATCAGATGTCAAAGAATTATAAGTTAAATTCCAAAATAAAGAGTTTTACATTGTATTTTAAAATATAAACTTATTAGTCAAAATGGAATTTAACATCTCAAATTTTACTAAAATTCATCAATTATAATTATCAGTGGATGTATTCTAAGTAAACTTAGTTGTTATTTTGAAAAATAATGCCATTCTCAATTTTATAGAGTATCTTTACAAGAAAGCATGCATTTCCCAAGTCCATTAAAAATAAATGTATTCCCAGGGCAGTAAAAAAAATATAGGATTGCCTCTTCTTTTTGGCTATTTTCTTCATTTAATTATTTTCTAGTTTTATTTTTTACTTTTGAAAGTACTTGAAAGAGTAGACACCAAATATCCAGTGTAAAACTTTAGAATAAAATAAAAATGGTATAACCCACACTGTGAGCTTATTACTTTCTACACATTTGACTTAACTTTTTATTGGCATGGCAATTTCAATCCAATGCATAACCAGAAGAAATAAACACAATATGTTACTAGCAGTAAACAGAGGGATTAAACATATGAGCTTAAAATTTTTTAGCACATATGAGTTGGAAATTAAAGAGACTGAAATGTATTTTTATAATAAGATCAAATTACTTAAACCAGAGTCAATAACTGTTATACTATAAACAAATACAATCACTTATTTGTAGCTTTATAAATTATTTTATGTCAATGCTAATTTTACTTATGACTGTTTAGGGCTTATGAGGACTCCTCAGGTTATATGATTAATAACTAAATATGACCACAGGTTATGGTATCAAAGCACCAATTTGATTTAAAAAATAGGCTCCCCATAAATATTTTAATATATGGAAGTATTTCTGGGAGTGTAGAAGGACAATATGTCAATTTTCAGAAGGCATAAAAGCCACAAAATATTTGGAAACTAGTTTGCTCTTGTTACAGGAAAGTGTGTGACTGTGTGTGTGTGTGTGTGTGTGTGAATAAACGGGTAAAATATGAATGTCTCTATTTTGTAATAAATATTGCTTCTGTATGTTTTAGATGAGTGCTTTCATTCTGATACAATCATTTTGTTAGTAGTCTCCATCTATTAAGTAAGAGAAAATTGAATCTCTTCTCTGTTATGTGGATGAAGATGGTGACTGCAATCAATTTCTGAGTTTAATTTTAAATATGCAAATTTAACCTTTTATAAATTGCTCTTACTTTACATATAGGGACATTTATAACAATACATCCAACAGTCTACAAATTAATGTCAAATAATGAAGCAAGCTCCAAATTGTGTGACTGCCACCAGTTGACTGGGTGGCATATGGCAAGTCACTTAACCTCTGAGACCTTAATTTTCCTATTTGCAATGCTAAGGAGTGGTGCTAGAGTTCCATGTCTATGCTTCTACTAATTTTAGATGCATTTCTTAAAACTGATATTTTCAAGAGTAATGTAAAAACATTATTAAATTCTTGTCATCTTGCTAGAACAAGAATATCTTTTCTATCTATACATTTTATTTATCTCTACTTGTTTTAATAAAGCCCATCTGCCATCTGATTTATTTATTAAATAAACTCATCTGAGAATCAATTTTATTTTACCTAATAGATAGAGCCTATGCATAACATGATTATAAATTGTGAAAAAAATGGAACTCTAGTCCAAAAGACATAGGAAAAGGATTGGCCAGAAAATAGGTACATTCATATTGTATTTATTATTTCTTTTTTTCTTTATTCTCTCTCTCTCATACACACAACGACTCCCCATTAAAGCAAACTTTAATTGTAAATATAGTAAATACCCAAGTGAAGCTAAAACATTTTGTATGTTATATATCTAAAGGATTAGTTTAAATATTTGTTTCAACCTAGTGCTAACATTTATGCTCTCTTTTTTTCCTCCCTAAAAGAATGAACAAAATATTTTTTAGGCAATGAATATATAATTTCATCATGTTGCAAAGTCCTTTAATTCATGGCATTTGTGGTTCTTGGTTTTCAAATGAAGACTTTTTAAAACAATAACCAAAAGGATATACAACTTTCCCTATGCCTTCATAAATTTCCATTGTACAATATAAAATTAAAATCGTGTTGAGATAGAGTGACTTCCATTTTGGAGAATATGGTATCCTTATATCATGTACACCACAGTGTCATTTGCTTTTGTAGTGAAAGAGAAGCTAAAATATATTGACTTCAGGCATTTTTGATAGAAAATACACTCATAAAGATAACAGTAACTAAGGCAGAGGATAAAAAGAATCATACTTGTGATACTTAATAGCATTTCAGTTATTTTAAAAACTGATGGTGATCTTACTGCAAGCATCTCTACATGGCAGTCTCAGGAAATCTCATTAATGTGTTAGCCCCTTTATTTTGCTGGTGAATTTGTTGACAGAAAGTAATTGGGTCACTGTATTGAAATGCCCCATGTAAGCTCAGAATTCTCTGTGTTGGTTGGCATGACAACCATAGTGGTCGATTAAACATGCTCAGAAATTGGGAACCTGGGCTTCTCAGAAGCTGTTAACTAGATGGGGAATAAAAAACTGTGTAGATAATGGCAAATTGGGCAGAAATTTCTAAGAATTGCCTTGAATGTGCTATTACACATTTATTTATGTAGTGCTAACAAGATAAATATATGTGTAAAAAGCTAGATATTTAAAAATTCACTTAGATGTTTACAAAATACAGTTTTGATTTGATGTGTATTTTAATAAGAAAAGGTTGAAACAGCCTTACAGTATTAAGGATGTTATTGGAGATAATTCTGATATTACTCAGAACAAATATATTTGCTATCAATGGCAATTTCTATTTAGCTCTTTCTCCTTGTAAATGATTTTGTGAGGTGCCTGGCAGATGATATCCACAGATGGCATACAAAGGCACATTGGCACACAGGAACAGCCTTTGCTGGCCAGTTCTGCCATAGCCAAATTTAGGGAGCAGGAAGATGGTAAAATGACAAATCATTAAGGAGAGAAATAGAGAGTTGGTTTGATGGTATGACTTACTAATATCTTTTTTCTTCTATATTTTAACTCCCTTCCTTTGGCTGGTAGATAACTGTTAACATAAAGACAAAATTTGGAGATAGAAAATTAAAGCAAGTTATCATGTCCTAGGACACAATTCATGTTTTTTTTGTTATTCATGTTCCCTGATTTCTCATACCTCAGAAGACATTTAGCCTAGGAGAAGGAATTGACTTTCTAGGAAGTATTATTTTTTAAAGTCAGCCTGCTTTTATCAGGATAATAAAATAATAAAAACAAGATAAATTGAACATAATGGATTTACAGCTTCTGCAATGAGTTTAGTTGCCAAGACAATCAGTATGTGAGATCAATGAAGGGGACATGTTTTAATTTTATTATTTCTTATTAGTATGCTGGTATTAAAATTCAAATATGGATGTTTTGATTAATCAAGAAGCTGAATATGGATATCAACTATAAAAATAAATATTTTAAATAGAACACATTTATTCCAAAAGTCTATTGTTGAAATAAATTTTAAAAATCATTATTCATTATAGCACTTTTAAAAAGAAGACGTATTAAAGATCATCTTTGTTCTGCAAAAGTAAATTAACTGTGTAAGATTAGGAACTAATTAGTGATAGAACTGGGCCTAAAACCCTGCTGGCCTCATTCAAATGCAGACTCTTGTTACAGCACCGTGGTGCCTTCTAATCCCACTACCAAGCACACTGTGGTCAAAACACGTTAACTTCCTCCTTCCAGGAGATGTTCATTTAGTGTAAATGAAACCAACAGTGTTTCATTTTCATATTCCTCATTTTCTTTCTTTATCATAGTTCCTTGTATGGAGCTATGGCTCTAATTTATTACATTATGAACCAGTTTTTGTTTGCTTAAATTTTTAGATAGCCTTATTAATGTCTTCATTCTATTTATATGTCTGATTTGTTCATTAAGAACTATTAAGGGGTGGATAGGTTTAAGTATTTGCCCATCATTGGCTGGTATTTTAAAATTTACTTCTGAAACAAAATCCACTTCTGAAATTCCCCTGTAACATTATAGATGCATGATTCTGTAAAATTTTGATTTTCTGCTATGCAAATAATTAACAGTAATAAAATCTAGTTTCAGTTTAGTTTATAACTGTCTCTTACATTAAATTTTCTAGGTTTGGGGATAAGGGTTTTGTCTGTGTTGTATTTGCACCTGTATGATGCTTTGATTGCTTTGATTAAAGCTTTTCAAGTATTGGGATTCAAAACTGTTATTTAAAAAAATCAGTAGTCTGTATATTTCTACTTTTATTTCTATTAATAAAACAGACTGAATATACCTTGCCAATTTAAAGAAATTTCTTTGAGAAACAACTGACTGTTTTCCTTGATTTCAGGATTGAAAATACATGTATCTCTTACTGTTCCTTTTGTTTTTCTTGACATATCAGTTAAAAATCTTTGCTTTCATCCTCCTTTGTTTATTCTTTAAATCTATTTTCAGACGTTTCTCCTTTTCCTTTCTGTTGTTTGGTCTCTTCTCTGTCTTGCTCTTCCCTATTCAGACACATCCTCTCTCTCCCCTTTCCATTTGCTTTGACTAGACTAACACATATTAATGAATATCCACAAAGGGACAAAAAGAGGCTGGAGGAGCAGGGTGAGATGGAGAAGCGAGGTGCTAGCAAAATCAAATCTGAAATAAAGGATGAGAAGAGTGTAGATGGAAAAAATGGAAAAAATGGGGAAGAAAAGATGAAACAATGGAAAAGTGTAATTTTCATAACTTAAAACTTCAGAGTATATATGTATGACTTTTTTCATCTTCATGAGATTGATTTGTTCATTCATTCAACATTTAATAAATATATAACAAGCACCCAGTGTGGGCCAGCTGTAATCAAATTGCTGGGAAGATAGCAATTAAAAACAAGCTAACAAGTCAAAACCAGCCTTCATGGAGCCTATATTCTGGTAGGTAAAGCTGTCATTTTAAAATGGTGCTTTATATTGCTTGTGAATATTCTTGTTTCAGAAGTGAGAGCAAAAGGAACAGATTTTTCAAAGAAAATTATGTCTTGCATATATTAAATTTGTCTGACTAGGAAGAGTTATGTCAGTAAAGCAATTAGATACAGGGGTTGTGATTTGGGGAAAAAAGCTGAATTAGAAATCTGTACTTGTAAATCATCAACAAGTATGCAATCATTGGTGATGTTGATACTGATGAAATCAACCTAAAGGTGGAACAAAAAGGACCAAAAATAGTGACTTAAAAAAACAATTTAGAAAAAATCTCAGAACACGAAACAGAATGTTAAATTGTCACAGGAGAGAGCTTATGCCCTTGAATCAAGGGAAAATAGAGTTCACAGGAGCCAGTGGCCGGCAGTGTCACACTTTTATGACAGACCTGGAAGGTAACGTCAAGGGTGACTTTGGTGGCAGTATTATCAGTGAAACTATTGAGAAAATCATTTCTGCTTTATTCTCTGTAGTGCATGCCTCATTAAATACATTATTAAAGCTTTAAGATGAATTTTATTAATTGGCATGTCACATCCAATGAAAAGGATGCTAGTTTTTTGTGTTGTTTGATCTTTCATAAGGATTTGAACAGTCATATGTATCAAGAGTAAAAAACAAAAACAACAACAACAAAAAGAACAGAGGGAGAAATAGAAAAACAAAGGAAAACAAACAAACAAACACCGAGATTATAGGCTAAAGGAAAACTCACAGAGGGAGGTCAATTGGGGGAGGGAATGCCGTCCAGCAAGTGGCTGGAAAGGTTAATAAACACTTTCAAAGAAGACCACAGATATTTTTCTTTCTCTTTAAAGAATAGAGTTTAGCCTTGTTCCTCGAACTCAAAGAAAGAAAGTTTGGGTAAGTCTCATTTTGTATGTGCTCGGTTTTACACTTCTGTTGGAGAAAGAATTGTGGTGAAATTAGTCTGGAGGTTTTGTGCAGAATGGATTAGAGAGTGAGACTGGAGGTGGATGATGATAGAGGCCAGACCAAGGGAAAAGCCACAGAATGAAAGGGTGCAACTGACTCAAGGGAACATGGACAAGAAGAACTGATAAGGCACACATATCATATTAGTTCTGAGGGAGAAGGGAACGTCTAGACTCAAGGTGCTTTCATGTGCTTGAGTGATAAAGAGAATAGAGAAACAGGAACGGCAGGAGAAGGTGCTGGGTAAAGGAAAAAATGTCTTATTTTAGACATTTTGAGTTTGAAGTGACACTAAGACACCATATGGGGATGAAAATAGACAATCAGAAGTGAGGGACTGAAATAAGTAGAGAGGGCAAAGGTTCAGCACGGGAGCTTTGTAGATGCCCAAATTGATGTAATTGGAGGGAGGAGAGTCAGAAAAAGGGAGAGAAGAAGGGTAATTTGGATCAAATGCTACCTGCTAACTGAATACCTGCTATTCATTTTTCAAAAAAAAAAAAAACCTTTCCTGACCTTCAAAAAAGATGGTGTTATTTGTAAGTGTCTCTACCTGAGATTTTAAACATTCTCAATTCGTGGTGTTTGTAGTGTCCCAGTAATTTCTCCTCGTGGTGTCTCCAAGTCAAAAGAAACACCTAGCACTTTTAAGTTAATGGATGTCACTGTGTTTTCTGTTGAAAGTTTAAAATATCCAGCAATATCCTGTGAGTTTGCTGCCGCTCTGTGAGATGCCTTGGGTCACAGCTTGGAAACTATAGGTTTATGCGATGCTCTCTCATATTTTTTTTTCTTTTTTCTCTATTGAAGTGTTTATGGCACTCTATTATAATTGCTTCTGTAATTATCTGTCTTTCTGATTGGACTGAGTCTGCAAACTACACAAGGAAAGAACCATTTCCATCTTGTTCCTCATTGAATCTGCCTTGCCCAGCCATGGCGATTGGCTTGTGGCATGTGTTCTGTAACTAGCTGTTGAATTAATTCCAGTTATGAGGGGAGTAATCTTATTTGTCTTTATATACAGTGCTGATTTATCTGCATCTATTTTTCAAATCCTAAATTATTTTCTGGCATATTTCTTTTAGTAGAATTATTCTAATGATCTATGTGAAATGTGTTGACAACATATGAGTAGTATGAATGCAAATGCTAAAAGGGGGTTTCTTCTTTAGTTCTGCCTAAGAGGGGAAAGGGTTTAAAAGAATAATCAGTTTGGGTAACTGTTAAGGGTGATTTAGAGGAGATGAGAATAATAACTATAACAATAGTTAATGTTAATATAATGTGGTTACTAATTCTATTCTCCCAACAGCTGTAGGAGGCATGATGCGTAACCAAATACCGCAAAGTTAGTAGCTTAAGACAGTCATTTATTATTTTTCACAGTTATGTGGGTTGTCTGATTCATTCTTCTGTTCTATGTGATGCTGGCTGCAAGATGCTGGGCCATCTGCAGTCTCCTCAGAGCTTGATTGGGCTGGAATGTCTAAGAGGGCTCAGTTGATGCTGGGTGATGGCTGTGAGCTTAGCTGAGACTCCGCGCCAGAATTCCCAGGTGTGGCCTCTGCATGGAATTTGAACTTTTCATAGCATGGCGATTGGACTTGGTCAGGGGACATCCCCAGAGCAAGTGATCTTAGAGATTAAGGCAACAGTCACAAAGTTTCTTATGATCTAGCTTCGGAAATGGGAGAAATTCACTTCTGTTACATTGTACTTGCAAAGCCAAGTCACTCAAGCTAGCCCAGCTTCAAGGAGGGGGAATTAGATTCTATGTTTCCATGTAATAGGCAGCATGCATATACAGAAAGGGGATGAATTGAGATCTTTGACTATTACCAAATGTAGGTACTATTACTTTTCTTACTAGGATTGAGGCAATTGATTTACAGAGAGGCTAGTAACTTAATTTGATAGTGGATAAGTGCAATGGCCAGTATTAGTACTTAGAGAATTTGCTCCCAAGAGTTTGTGTCTTTAATCACAACCAAGTATTGCCTCAGCCTCTAGCAATACTGTTCATTCTCATATATGATTACACAAACACACACACACACATACACACACACTTAGCATATTTAGAGGTCATGATGCTAATGATGATATTGACTATAATCATCATAATTTGTTTTTGACGAGTTCATTAGAATTCACATTCATTATTTTATTTACTCATGAGATGAATTTCTCCTTCAATTGTTTAATTTTGAAATAATTTTACATTTACAAAAGCATTGCAAAGATAGTACAGAAACTTGGATTGTACACTTAAACCAGCTTCCTCTAATGTTTACATAACCATCATACATTAATCAAAATTAATACATTAACATAGATATAATAATCTCCAATTAACTACAGACTTTACTTGGATTTGCTAATGTTACCTACTAATTATCTGCTAATGTCACTTAATGTTCTAGGATACAATCCAAGAAACTACTGTTGCATTAGTTTCCTACAAGCTGTGACAGTGTTTCCATATTTCTTTGTTTTACATGATCTGACACTTTTGAAGAATACTAGTCATGTATTTTGTAGAATTGCCCTCAGTTTGTGTTTGTCTGATATTCTCTCATGATTAGAATGGGATTATAGATTTGGGGGAAGACTAGGACAAAAGTGATGTGCCTCTCTCATCACTTCATATCCAGAAGCACATATTATCCACCTTATTTATTACTGGGAATATTAATATTGATCACTTGGCTAAGGTGTTGTCTACTAGGTTACTTCACTATGAAGTTACTATTTTTCCCGTTTCAAACTATGTATGTTAAAAAAGTGAAACATTCTGTCTATACTACACTTTTAAAGGAGGTGATAAGCTCCACTTCCTAGAAGAAGGGATATCAAAAAATTTGTGGACATATGTTAATACTACCATTGTAATTGGTAGATATTTCAGAGAGATACTCTGAGGCTATGCAAATAGAATGATTCTCATAAAATGAATTTGAGTCTTTATTTTTCTCCTCTGATTTGAAGTTTTTGTTACAAAATTTATTTTTCTTTTTTTGTCTGTAAATATTGTGATATAATGTGACAAAATGGAAATCCATAAAATATTGCCAATAATTCTTATCAATCTATATAAATTCAAATACAATCCGTTTCCCAATTAAAGTATAAAACATTTAAATGAGACAATTCATTTATTCCATTTACTAGCTCTGCCTTAAGGAATTGAATCAAAGTATGCATTCATTTTATTTAATTATATCAAAGCATATAATTTGGCACAAATAAATAATAGGCTTTAATATTATGCTTTGAAAATTTTGCATCGTTTTAAGTTGTATGTTAAGCTCCTTTCATACTATTTAACTTGGTATTCCACAAATACTGAATTTCCTCACTAATTTAATTTATGAAATATTGAAGTCAAAAGGATTAAAAGAATTTCTGATGAAAATGGAGAAAAATATAACATCATGAATAATTCACAATTGTTCTATTCCTTTATCCATTACTTTTTAAAAAATTATTGGCAAAATTAATGTGACTTAATAGGAAACAAATTCTATTAGAGTTAAGTTTCTTATGTAGATGAAAATAGGGTGACAAGGCAGTGCCCGATTATTTAATAATTTATGTTTATGTTTAGAATCCTTACTATTATGACAAAGGCAAAAAATTTTTTAAATTACTTTTTTAAAAAAGTTAATTCAAAACATTTCTCATTTTGATAAACAAAACAAGGTCAGAAGCAAATTAAATAAACTATCATTAAACTGGAACATTTTGAAAATAATTTAATAGCATTACTTTATGAGTTTTGCTCCATCGTTGCTAATAACTTATGACAATAAATTTTTTTCAGATTTCTAGTACAGATATAGATATTACCATGTCTGTGTTAATTTTACTCAGTGTATTGACAACAAAATAATCTTAAATATTTATTTTAAAATGATGGTATATAAAGAGTATTTTAGTAGTTCAAACGGTAACATCGTATATTAAAGAAAGAAATGAGAATAATTATTTTCACTACTTAATTTTGACATTTATTTATTAATAAGATCTATTTATTAAGCTATGTCCAATAAATAATGTAATTTATACTACTTATGGAATGTAAGTAGTTTAAATGTATAAGGTAGTAACAACTTATCTATAATTTCCATGACTTGTCTTTCTACTAGTTAATCGGATGTAATAAACTGACATAAACTGGAGAGTATAGCTGCATTTGAGTTTTATTAATTTGCTGCATTGTATTAAAAAGGACCATCAAGAAAACAATGATGAACAAAGCATTATTTCCATCTTTGAAAAACATATTAGAGATATGTAAGGGGAGGAAGACATGACGTAGCACCTTTACTTTACAGGGCTGAGTATAATTTCCTTTGTATTCTTTCAGTTGAGATTTTAGAGAGATTCTGCATAAAGGTGACTTTTTTGTAGGAACCTTCAAGGATGATTAAGATTTTGAAGGGTGAAAGTAGATGATGTGATATTCCATAATGAAAAATAGCCCCAGCAAAAGCCTAGGTGGGTGAGGGAAAAAAATCGTTGAGAAACACAGAGATATTCTCCTTGTTTATCCTAGAGTATATGGAAGAATGGTCTGTGAAATAAAATTGGGGTTAGATAATGGGAAAATTTTAGCCTAAACTTTTTAGAGTTTAGCAGAAAATTGATAATAATAACAATGCTGTGATTATTATAGCCAACACTTATAGAGCCTTACCATGATTCAGTCTTGCAAGAATCCAATGAGATAGACACCATTATTATTTTTACATTTTATGGTTGAGAAACCTGAGGTTTCAAGATATTTTAGGACTCACCCTTTCTGCTCATGATCACTGTGCTAGACGACCTTTGAATCTTTATGAAAATGTGTTATATTATAAAACCGCGCTTTAAAAAGGGATCCAGAAATGTATACTGGAGGAAATATTTGTGGTAATTGAATATTATAATGAAGGTCTCATGAGTATACATTCAAAGGTAAACTTTTAGACAGGACATTTGCAGAGGACTTTGGCACAGGAGAGTCATCCCAATGGCCATGTTATATAGCATGCCCAAAGTTCCACAGCCTTTAGAAATGTGAAATAAATCTCAAATGAATGATCAAGATTGTGAACTTTTAAAATGTGAATAATCTGCATAGAGACACTAGTTAAAGCTTTCAAGTGCAGGAAATCAGAGGCAAAAAGAAATCATTGAGGTAATGACCGAATGAAGTGAATGCCCATAGTTAGAAGGCAAAGGAAGGAAAAGATCAAAAGTATCAGAGAACTGTATGGAAGGTCACTTGGTGCTGTGAAGTAGAAGTTCAAAAAGGAAGGGGTTTTAGGAAGCTTGACATGGTTGAAGTTGAGAGGGAAGTAATTTCAGATCCAGAAGTAGGGATGTCATTAATGATATATGAAATCTGTTTCCTTCTCTGGCTGCATCTTTTTTGGTCAATGCTACAACAGAAGAGCTCTGGGCACCCCTCCCTGACACCCCCTTCCCTTCATTTCTTCAGGGCATCCAAACAGACCACTTGGGATTCCTCAGTCCGCCTGGGCCTCTGATAGAAGCATTTGTGTGCTTGTATGATCTTATTTTCGCATGGTGGGTGTTGTTTGAGTCGTGTTATTAAAACCAAAGAAATTAATGTGAACGTTATCTTTTTTGTTCTATTTTTTTTTTATTACTGTGCCTGAGGCCCTTTGCTTCATTTATAGGCTGCTTTTATTCATCTCTGAGTTATTTGGTCTTGTTGGTGATGAACTATGTATTTCATTTCCTGCCTCTCCTGATACCTTGCCCTTCTAATTGATGGATCATATACTTTCTAAGGCTCCTAAATTCCTCCACCACAAGTTTATCTTTTCTACACCTTTTATCATTTAACCTGAATAATCTGAGTAGACAGAATTCAGGATTTGGCTTAATCCTACCATTAGGAAGTTTCTATATTCATCCAATAAAATATAATATTATTATAGATGGGTGATCACAAATTCACTTATTTTGGAGATAGAGAACACACTGGGGACTGATTGTTAAATTAGTTTTCTTGCTTCTCTAAAGCACTGTAGTGTCCAGATATTTTAGGTATTATTCAGAAAACACTGGCTAATTTGTGTAGTGGAAATTCAAATTGTCATAAACATTAAGATACATTTTAAAATAAGTTACATGGTTATTGAGACACATGAAATCATTAAGCGAAAACTATAAAATAGGTAAATATAGGTTTGAATATGCATGTGTTAAACGTGACGCACTGTGTTATGCTATTTAAGTGTCTCCATAACTGCATGATAGCCGTTCATGAATTCCACAGATATTTGTTGAGTGTCTACTCTGTGCCAAGCACTTGGGATGAACAAAAGAGACAGAAAACTGTGCTCTTGTACATATGCACTTCCTTTTGCGGAGCAAGAAATCAGAAACTCATGCAAGTGATTTATTAAAAGTTAATGCCTGGGCCCGGCATAGTGGCTCATGCCTCCAATCCCAGCACTTTGAGAGGCTGAGGCAGGTGGATCACCTGAGGTCAGGAGTTCCAGACCAGCCTGGCCAATATGGAAAAACCCCATCTGAACTAAAAATACAAAAATCAGCTGGGCGTGGGGGCAGGCACCTGTAATCCCAGCTACTTGGGAGGCTGAGGCAAGAGAATCCCTTGAACCTGGGAGGTGGAGGTTGCAGTGAGCCGAGATCACGCCATGCCACTTCAGTCCAGCCTGGGCAACAGAGCAAGACTCCATTTCAAAAAAAAAAAAGTTAACACATGAATTAAAATACTAATTTTTTCTGACTTTAAACTATTTTTTTTTCACTGAGCATACTGCTACCTCCGAGTTACTGTAAATTATTATAGTTATATTACCCTTTTCAAAATGAATACATGTGTATTATCTTCTCTGGACAAAGTCATTCTTTTCATAAAGCACATTAATTTTGAACTTATAGTTATTATTCTCTTATCTCCTTTTAATATTTTACCCTCATATTTCCTTACTCAGGATATACGTAGTGCTAACCTTTTAGGTAACAATCACGCTACCAACAGGTGGGCGTATCTGTTGCCAAAGGGAAAAACTAAGTGCAGATATGTTAATTTTTATTGTGCTTCATAGAAAAGCTTTTTGTTATTATTATTTTTAATTTGTTAACTGACCTTCAGTGTTTGCCTCTAGAGATGCGTGGAGCAGACTGTCCCTAATTTTGCTTGGTGATAGTAGAGCATATTCTTCAGAGCCATGAAACCTGAAAAGCTGTGGTAGAACAGTACCAAGAAGGCAAACACATGTTCATGTTGCCCCATACGAAACCCGCTGACTGAACTGGAAACCACGTGAATGCTATTCATTACACTCACTATTCAATATTGACAGTATAGCCTAAGTTCTTCTGTGAAATATAACGTGCTTTGGAAAAGAATGACGTAAATCTGCGTTGATTGAGGAGGATGTCTAGTATACATTATAAAGCTGAAACAAAATGGAAATTGCTCTAGACATGCATGAGAGTTTTAAAATATTTTTATTGGTCAGATGATATTCATAAAGACTTCCACATCAAATGGGTAACGATGATTGCATCAAGCAGGGTGAGATTTAAACAGGCACTATGGTGAGAAACTGCAGTGCTCACAGGATAGATAAAGAACAAGAGTGGGTGAGGCAGAATAAAGAAAGCATGGAGCCACTCTCTCATCATTTCCATAAGCATTTCTGGGAACTGGATAGCTTACTAGCAATTATTCTTTTTTTTCCGGAATATCATTTTGTAATATATATTTTACCTCAATTACCAACAAATGTTATACAATAAATTTGTAAAAAATTAGTAAATTTTATTCCAACTGTATAATTGATATATATGCTTATGTATTATACTTATATGTATAATTATATAGTAATTCACAAGCTATCAATATGTGATTATATTATTGATATATCCATATATTACAATTACATAATATGTAATGTTTTATTGTATATAGTAATTATGTTATTTTATATATTTAGTAGATATACATGTTATTAAGGAGATAAAGTCATTAGGTAATTATAGTCATCTATGTCATAGGCAGTAGAAAAATTTGAGGTATCTTTAATAAGGAAAAAACTATGTTGTTTGAGTTTTCTTCTATCCTACAGAGTTTTCTTTTTCTTTTTCTTTTTGTTGGATACAGAGTCTTGCTCTGTTGCCAGGCTGGAGTGCAGTGCTGCGATCTCCCCTCACTGCAACCTCCACCTCCCAGGTTCAAGCGATTCTCCTGCCTCAGCCTCCCAAGTAGCTGGGACTACAGGTGCACGCCACCACGCCCAGCTAATTTTTGTATTTTTAGTAGAGACGGGGCTTCACCTTGTTGGCCAGGATGGTTTCAATCTCTTGACCTTGTGATCTGCCTGCCTCAGCCTCCCAAAGTGGGAGGCATGAGCCACCGCACCCAGGTCCCCTACAGAGTTTTCTTTGTCATCATGGACCTGGGCTATTAGATGAATGCCAGTGACAGAAACCAAACTTGAATTTTAAATAGTAGTACCCAACTCTATTAATATCAGTCTAATATTTGTAGCCTAGATCTAAATGCTTCAGCCTTCCTTAGGATAATTTTTCCCACAGAAAACATTAATCCCATAAGAAAACAGAATTCTGGTGGGCCCAACCTAGTAGTCTTCAAGTTCTACTCTGATATTTTTTAATAAGCATTGTAGAGAGTCGGAGTTGGGAAATGGTGAAAGGTAAGCAGATTACATGCAAATCTGTGCTCCATTATGCTGTGAAATAAATGAGTGATAAATTCTAAAAAAAGTAGTTTGCAGAGTTTCCGCTCTATGAATAGCAAGTGGACTAATTAAAAATATTACTTTAAATGTCAAACTGTTCTTTATGGTTTGATATGTAAATGTTATCAAGGAAAAATAATTCCTATCATATAATCTGAGGGAGTAAAAAAAATTTTTATTAGTTATTTTTTACAATTGAATAAATTACTATGGTCTTCATAACCTATAGATAACATATTGGGCACATTGTTGATTTCTAATAACATTGAAGAGAAGTTTGAAAATTATAGTTTCTCAAATTCATTTATGCTAATTTAATATCCTGTTAGTAAATTAATTATGTTTAAGATTTGGTGTGTTTTGATATTTTCTAGTTAAAAATCGACTGCATTACTAATTATAAAATATAAAGGCTAATCCCATATCTTCTAAGTAGATATAACACATTCATTTGTGGACTCTTGTAGAGAATATTTTTATCTTTTTTTTACTAAGTTAATAAAGAAGAGAATGTTCTCTATCTCACAATTACATGTTATATGAAGAGATAACTGCATGTTTAGTATAAATTAATATTAAAAATATTCTACCATTTGTTGAGTACCTTACAATAGGATAAGGACTAAGATATGTAATTTTTTTACTGTCTACTCTGTATTATAATAATAATAAATAGATAATAATACACAGGTGTGCCAAGGTTCTGAAAGGCTGAGTGCTATTTTTCATGAAGACAGTAAATAAAACCTATGATCTTTATTATCTCTAGTTAATATGTCAGGACCTTACTCACAATGGTCCCATAGCTAGTTATTGCCAGAACTGGGATTCAAACACCAAATTATTCTCCTCCAAAGCCTATGTACGTTTGCGTAACAACAGTATACCTCACTATCTTGCATTTACTTACTATCTTCCCTACTACAATCTTCCTTTACACATGCATTCTTAATAATTATTTCAGTGGTCTAAAATTAAATTTGGAATTTATAAATGTCTGTTATTAAAATACGTGCACACACCCATGTGTGTATAAAATGTTTGTTTCTTTGCTTTTTGCAAAGATTGTATTTTCTTTATACAGGGCTTGCTGTTGGACTTTGATTTGCATACGTAGGCCTTGACACTATGAGATTTGGAGACTTACCTCACTATTGGTTTCGTCATTTCAATGTATATGAATTTATTTTCCCTTTGTTCTCAGGAGCTCCACTTATTTTATACACCTCTTCCTTTGTATATATTAAAATGTAACAGGGTATTTCAAAAATCATGGTGGGGGTTCGATAAATAATGTGTAAGTGTGAAATTGAATAATAACATTTAGTAGGGACATTAAAACTTCGCTAGGAAAAACGTATGAAACTAAATATTATTTAAGTAGGGATTCTTACTTTGCCTGTTCATGAAACTGATTTCCCGGGGCAGCTTCTTCGTTGTTGCTAACCCTTGTCATGCTTCCAAGATCAATGGTTGAATATATTAGAGACTGAACAAGTTAAAATATGCTCAGAGATCCCTTGCACACCTGACTTTTTTGGCAGCAGCTCAAGTTTTGACATCATGAATCAGCACAGTTTGCTCTTTCAGTCTGAGCTTCTGTTCCTCCTTCCTGATTCCCTTCCTCATGTCAAGGTTGTGGCTAGGCCTTTGTTTGGAAGCCAAGTGGCAAGATGCATTTGCTCTTACTGTCAGTTACATGAAAAAGGCACATTAACCTAATTTTCCATAGAATTTACATATAAATTGACTTAACACAGGGGGTAAGTCAGTTAAAAATGGGAGACATTTAGGATAGACTCAGTATAATATTGAATTGAAATTTTTCTCTAAGAAAGTTTTATTAAGGGTCTTGCCATAGATCTCTTTTTGAAAAAGTCTTTGCTCATCGATGTGTTATCTCTTTTATTGTCCCTTTAAAAAAATCTGGTTTCAAGTTCTTGCAATTTTTATGGAAATTCTCACACCACAAATTAATAGTGATGTCAGGTATATTGTGTCCTTGGCTTTTTATAATCGAAGGTTTTCCAGAATTTAGTGTCTTTTGAAATTTTTATTTTTTTCTCAAGGTTTCCTGTTTCATACTCTAGTCAACACAGAATAAAATACAACCTCCCCTTTTGTGCTTTCATTCCATTGGGCTGATTTATAGATTATAACTTGGATTTCCGCAGCATGTTGATTCAAGGTGGTAGAGAAAAATGGCTCTGCTGTAATAAACATTTAATTGGCTTATCTGAAAAGAGTAGACTATTTTTGGAGTATATTTATATGACTTGCTTTATATTAATTTGTGGACTTGTTTATACCACCAGAAATTTTCCTGATTTCTTCCTTTTAATGGTTTTGACAATTAGTAGGTAGTCCTTTAAGGGAATATGAAAGCAAGGCATTTGGAAGGAAGCTGCCATTTTTCCCTTCTGCTCTATCAAATTTGCCATTTTTTTTACTTGATTTTGAAATGCAAAATAACTAATAGTGGATAGGTAAGGATTAAAAATTATTAGCAGAATGAAACAACATTTGAGTTAATGGAAAAATCTAGGGTTTTTAGTGAAATTCTGAATATATATGCTAAACAACATTCCTCACATCCATTTTGTTGGGCATGACTTTGGAGAAACACCACTATAGAAACGTTCTTTTTATATCTTCAAAACAGAGAAAACACTTTGTCCTTTCCCATTTGTGTCTTTCAGCACTACAAAATATCTGGGATCTTCATCAGATCTGTGTTTTATACCAGACTGAGTCTAGATTTTTTAATTTTCTGAAATTTTATTAGGTTAAAATTGTTTATTTGATACGGAGATATTGCTCTCAACTGCAAACATTTTGGAGATGCTTCTTCTATATAGCCTTGCAGTATTCTAGAGCAATTATAAATACTTCCAAAGATTTCTGCCTAAATTTACACTGATATGGTTGTGAACCTTCTAAGCCATGGTAGATTTTACACACTAAAAATAAAAATGTTAGCACTACATACATCTGTTCACCTTATATCCTGATATTATTGTACATCCATATTGACTAATATTTTAGTCAAAATTTTGGGATCATCTGGTTTATTTAGAAACAAAAAGTATTTTATGGAAATTCTTTAAAAACAATGAATGGACACACAAAATGTTCAAGAATTTTTTTTATATAGCATCAGTATTATGAACTGAGAGATAGAAAATAACTGTTTTGCATAAGTTTTTATAGTGATTTGTTAAGTTTCCCAGGAAAAATGTCCTTCATTAGACAGCCATGACTGAGTTTTTAACTGATTAATTGTAGTTTAATGATGTAATGTTGACATTAACATGTATTCTTTGCTCTGTTGTTCAATTGTGACAAGGATCTTACCATTATATACAAGACTCTTCATTGAATAAAATATTTGTGAAATTCACTTATGACTTATTTTATCTAATAAACTCAGTGGCTGATTGTTTTTAGTTTCTCTTAAGAATGTATGTATTGTTGGATTCTATGCCAAAATAAAATATTGGAAGTTTTTCGTAAAACAGAGGTGAGTTTGATTGTTTTATTATTTTACTGAGTTAAATTAATATCCTCATACTTCAACGTTAGTATTAAAGGTTAGAGGGGAGAGGAATCTAATGACTTACAGTATTTGAAGGGTTTAGATTTTATACAAATAAGATTAATATGCTTATTAATATTTTTAAATAATTAGCAGGATGAGTTACATTAGATATGATGTTATTAATCTAAGAGTTAATTACTGAGCATTTTAGAGACCTTAGGTTCGGAAGACAGAAACAAAAAATAAATTCAAATACAAATTTGCTTCTCACTGGACTTGATACACATTAAAGTCTCACTGGACTTGATAGACACTTCATACTTTTACTGAACAAACATCTAAGGTAAAAGCAGCGATATTAACAGAACAGTGGTCTATGAAACTTGATTGTCCTTAATGGACACTAGAGAACTGGGATTTTGAATTTTCCTGATGAATCTCAAGCTGTCTTGGGTAAAAAACTTGATAGAACTGGGTTTTATGAATTTGATATGTTGATTAATGAAATAGAATTTTATTTACTCTTCCATTTAATTTATTTGGAAGGATGTATTTTTTTAATATTTATGAAATGGTATATCATTTTGGTTTGACAGTTTGTGTATTGAAAATTTTCCTTTCTATTTTTAAAAACAGTCTTTGTTCTTAAGACTTTGCATATACTGAAATGAGAGCTCGGGCAAGCCTTTTGTCTGGAGATGCCTATAGCTTCTTCACTAGCTAATGCTGTGTTTCTATAGAAACTGTGCAGGACTCTGAGGTATACAGGTTTTATGTACAGTGATAGCCAATCCTTTTCTCTCCCCATTCAAATTGTTAACATATCATTGTGCTTCTGTTATTTACTAAAGAATACAAATAAAATTTCATTACTTTCTCTCACAAGTGTGCTAATATATACATGTCATTTTGTATCAAAGTAGTATTATTTAGCATTATTCTTATTATTTTTAAAGAGTTTGATAGAAAATCAATATTTATCTTAAGAATCATCCTTTTTTAGCTCTGATTGAGATATTTCTTTAAGTTTGAATGTTGAGATTTTATTTCTTTTTCAATTTCAACCAATCTATGCCAATTAGGTTTTCTTATTTTCTGTTTTTACTGTAAAGATGCAACAGTGAATTCTGGAAATAATTTCAGAGCTAAGCATGTGACCTGTTTAAGGCTTTGAGTATATAAGAATAGAGATTTTTCTCCACTGAATCCTGAATGGAATATGCCGATCTTACTCCATGACAGGTCAAAGTGATTTTGGTAATTAAGAAGCCTCACATATAGAAAGTTGTTCCTCTGAAAAACCATTCAACTGTTTTTTAATACGCACTGCAGCCTGTAAACATTAGGCTGGGAAACTTATGTAAACTGATGTTGGATATTTATAAGGGTAGAAGGAATCACCACCAAAACATCATTGGATGAGGTTTTTCAAAACGAAGATTACACAAATTGAAAGGGATTGGTTAATTAAATAATCATAAAAGGCTTTTAGTATGCTGATTTATTCCAATGGCCCTGGCCAAGACCTAAGGTGAATTATTGACCAAGGGGGTCCAGAGGAAATTTTAAATGCTTTGGGTTTTAAGCATGTTACTTTATATTGATTGGACTTGCCCTGCTTCCATTTGATTTCTAAATACTAGATGATTAAGGTTTTTACTCTGTAATGAGTATCTTTCTCTCTCTGTCTCTCTTTGTATTTTGGTGTAAAAAATGTAGGTAGAAAAAGTATGGAAGCCCATGGATGATTGTAATAAATAAAGACAAGGAAGATGGATGCTGAACCCAAGAGAATGTGGAAAGTGAGACTAGAGTGTTCAGTGTGATGTCTCTGCCTTTCCTTTTAATTTTTTTTTCCTCTTTCCTCCAGAGGGAGTGGATAGAAGCCAGTTAGGAAGACCTGAGGCTCAAAACTCAGCAGAATGACAGGAAGGAAGGTTTCCCAGTCTAAAAAGGGATAATGTGAAAATTGGGGTAGTCTCAAGCTCCTTCTTCTGTGATCGATTTGTGACATTTCTGGATGAAACACTGGTAACATTGGATGCGACAGAGCTCTTTGTCAGTGATACACTCTTGCAAGCATGCAACATTCTTCTCTCACATTGCTCTTCATCCTCCTAACCCCCTAGGACTTCAGCCTTTCCTGAGGCTTTTACTCTAACCAAAGCCTCTTTCAAAGTGGCATGTTCTCGGGATTCCTTCTCTTTCCAATTTCAAAATGCTATTTACTGGAGGATAAAAATAGGAGCAGTATCCTATTTGAAATTACTGATAATAAATTGTGATTGACAGATACACTGGCCTCATATTAAGGTGTTTGTGGGACAGAATAAATCTATTTACAATAAGAAGGTGTGTAGGAAACATTCCTAAGATACCCTCGTCCTTCCCCTCGTGACTGACCTGGGAGGATCAGCAAATGCGCACTGAGCAGGAGAATGATGGAAGGGGCAATTCCTAGAAATGCACAGGAGAAACTGACAGGACCGAGGGTCAGAAATAAGTCTGTTGGCCTCTCGTATCAAGAAAAATTAATTCAGATTACTGACAAGCAAAATAAAATTCTATACTAAAGCAAGGAAGGTATGGTTTTCACAGAGATTTAGTCAGTGGATTTGATCAGACTATGGCAAGGCAAAGCAGCCCATTGATTGAGAAGAATAAAAGCAGGGATCCTGCCTGCTTTGTTCACCACCCATTGCACATCATTTGCTCGCTCCATGCCTGATGCAGTAATAAACATTTCTGAATTAATGAATAAATAAAATGAGCCATCTATCTGGCTAGTTGTGAGGTAATCATTGGCATTTTACTTTTGTCTGAATTTTATTTGGATCTTAACTGGATTTTTTATGCTTTTATTCTGTTTTACGTCTTCTAAACATCAAATATAACGTTTATGAAAATTATTATTATTTTTTTTTCTTTTTTGAGACAGAGTCTCACTCTGTCGCCCAGGCTGGAGTGCAATGCAGCCTCTGCCTCCCGGGTTCAAGTGATTCTCCCGCCTCAGCCTCCTCAGTAGCTGGGACACAGGCGAGTGCCACCATGCCTGGCTAATTTTTGTATTTTTAGTAGAGACGGGGTTTCACCATGTTGGCCAGGAAGGTCTCAATCTCTTGACCTCATGATCCCCCTGTCTCGGCCTCCCAAAGTGCTGGGATTACAGGCAAGAGCCACCGCGCCTGGCCATGAAAATTCTTAAAACTGAAAGTGAAAGCATGGAACGCACTAAAACAGCTGAAGCAGTGGGAGTGACAAAATCCAATTAGAATGTGTCAAAGATTATATGTTCATATTACAGGGTTGGTAATGGGCAAAAGTCAAGGAAGCAGGAGCTAGGACACTGTGGCCATAATGAAGGTGAGATAGGTTAGGATAGAGAAAATATTTCCTAAAATACCCCATTCTCCCCGCTACAGACATACAGAGGAACGAAGAGGCATTACATATTTGTGACAGGTAACTTCAAAAACCTTGATATTTTCAATAAGTACTTTTCTTGTTATCTGTTTTATTCTCAGAAGGTGCAGGAAGCCACTCTCAGATTAATACTAGTGAATAAGGGATGCACCAAGGATGAAGTAATCACGTTGGCAGAAATCGGCTAGGTTGTTGTGAGTGATCTCTTCTGGGAAGCCTGTGTAGAGATAGTAAAAACAGTCCACACAGGTACCATCGAAGTATATCTGGATATTATGGCCGATTAACCAGTAGAAAGATGTTAGAGATGCTGCTGAGGAAATTGCACAGTGAGGTCATCCATGAGGCGGCAAGATCAGGGCTGGCACAGACGTTGGAATTCAGTCTTCAGAGACTGGACCCACATGGGAAAATTTTGAAAAGGAAAGTTGCACAAATATAGCACATGTGCAATGCTGAAGGAAGATAACTTGAAGTAGAACAAACAGAAGAAAGTGTGAGAAAGAAGGCTGGACAGTCAAGCAACGGGCAGATCGAACTGGAAGTTATAAGCCTGAAATTCATTCTGAGGCATAAAAAGCCTCTCTGAAAATGTATTACTAACACGAATTATATGGTAAAGTTAGCATTTTGGAAATGTCATTCTGGCTGACAAGAGATGTAATTAAGAGCTAAGAGATTAAAGGTGAGCCAGACTGGCAGCCACAGAGCTGTTAAAAGAATCTGGGTATCGGCCAGGTGCAGTGGCTCACGCGTGTAACCCCAGCACTTTGGGAGGCCAAGGTGGGTGGATCATCTGAGGTCAGGAGTTCGAGACCAGCCTGGCCAACATGGTGAAACCCTGTCTCTACTAAGTACAAAAAACTAGCTGGGCGTGGTGGCACATGCCTGTAATACCAGCTACTTGGGAGGCTGAGGCAGGAGAATTGCTTGAACCTGGGAGGCAGAGGTTGCAGTGAGCTGAGATTGCACTCCAGCCTGGGCAACAAGAGGGAAAACTTCATCTCAAAAAACAAAACAAAACAAAAAACTAGGTATCTCTTTTACAATACTGTAACTGAAAGTCATTATAATAGGTCAAACATGCAAAAATAATGATATTATTCACCTTGCTATTCTTCTTCCTGAATATTTTAGTGGAATGTCACATAGGAATAGAATTTAGCCATTTGATGAGACTGCTAATCAATTGAGACTATCTATGATTAGTCTTAACTTTATTCCATGTTTTAATATTTTCTGGACATTAACTTTTCCAATGGAACAAAAGCTAAGAAATATATAATGGAATGAAAGCAGTTAGCAGGCAAGTTTAGCATTTACTGTAAGGGTAGTAAGACATAGACAGAAAGAAATAAGATGTGGGAATATATCATTTATTTGGTAGATGGTAGACTCTTGAGTATCATCCTGGCTCCTCTCGCAATCTAATGGTGTAAAAGTTGGCTGGCATACAACCCTGGGTTCCTAGGCCTGGCAGAGACCTCATTCGGGGGTGTTTGGATCATTGACCATGGAGCGCATATGAGTCACAGGGGGGCCCTGGGCAGAAGGGTCCATTGATTTGTATCCCTGACATGAGGAGTCACAGGGAGGCCCTGGGCAAAAGGGTCCATTGATTTGTTTCCCTGAACTCACCTGGATATTTTGCACAAAGTATTTGCTAATCTGATTGCTCATTTTCTCCCAACTTCAAACCCAGATAGGCCTTTGTGTTTAAATCAATTATACATCCTAGAATTGTTTCTGGGCATTTTTTTTCATTTAATAGTATAGAGTAAGGTAAATTAGGCCTGTTTTCTCAATGGGGCTTAGAAAGATTATGTGGTTTATCCATATTCACATTGCTACTCATTTGAAATCTTTCATTGAAAAGTCAAGATTTAAACCCAAGGTTGTTTGAACTAATATGCAACTGTGGTTAATAAACTACCTTTCAATTGACATTTTATTATTGAGGGTGAAAATAGATATTCCTAAAAACTAAGTTTCAGATAGTACCTATTTATTTATTTATTTATTTTGAGACAGAGTCTCACTCTGTTGCCCAGGCTGGAGTGCAGTGGTGGAATCTCGGCTCTCTGCAACCTCCGCCTCCCGGGTTCAAGCGATTCTCCTGCCTCAGCCTCCTGAATAGCTGGGATTACAGGCGCCCACCACCACGCCCAGCTAATTTTGGTATTTTTGTAGAGATGGAGTTTCACCTTGTTGGCCAGGCTGGTCTTGAACTTCTGACCTCCAGTGATCCACCCACCTCGACCTCCCAAACTGCTGAGATTACAGATGTGAGCCACCGTACCCGGCCAGGATAGTACCTTATTTTCTAATCTTGCACTACACATTGATGTCTATATTTATCTTTAAATATTTATGTTCAGAATGATACATAGTGCCAGATATTTCAATTCAACTTTGGTGATACATGTGAAGTATAGCCTATTATATAATAAAAACTAAAAATGTATAAACTACTCTTATAAGGAGCAAATGAACTTTCTAGGCAATGCATCATTTTTTCCTTTTTTTAACTTAACCTTCACTATTTCTCCTCATCTTGCTTGAGTTAGTCACTATACTGAATTATTATTATTTTTTTAGTTTTTATTCTCTTTTCTGTTTGCTCTAACAATCCCTAAGCTCCCAAGAAACACCTTGAATCTCTCCAACAAGCTACGTCATTTTCCCGTATTTGTAATAAATGGCATCCAAGACATCTTCTATGGAAAGAATCTATTCTTTCAGTGAAAGAAATGTAGATGGCATAATCTGTCTAATCAGTGACACAAAACTGATACATTTCCTTCTTAGAATGCTTTGCACTCTCTTATACAATATTGACAGTCTAAAACTAGAGTTTTAAAAAAATCCCTTGGAACATTTCATATAATTTCCCTATCTTAATCAGGTGAAAGCTTTTTCTTAGAATTTTAGTTGTCAAATTGAGCATCATCATGTTGTAATTAAGTAGTAATTCAAAATCAGAGGTAATTAAAACAAATTCTTCCCCTTTCTAGATAAACATGAACCATATTGTTCTTAATAGAAGTTCCAATTTCGTTGTCTTTTCTCCTCAGTTTTAGGGGTGAACTACTATCTGTTTTGATAAATGCTAAACTAAATGCAGCAGCCTCTAAATCTCTGAAGAATATGTTATCTGCTTGAATCTCCCAAGCAGGCAACCTGATTTTTCAGTGTAGGTATCTGTAATATGTGGCATCTAAGACATCTTCTATATAAAGAATTTATAGTTTCTCCCAGTGCCAGAAACCTGGAGGCCTTGGGATGTTCTAGAATGAAACCACCCACTCAACATCCGCATTATAACTCTGACTTCATAGGTGACAATCCTGTGTCTGCTGAATATATTTAAGGAAATTCAAACTCTCTAGCTAGTAATGGAATGCAGACAGGAGAAAAAATGTTTATAAAACTCCTAAAATGCATTACTGCCCAATGGCTGAAGCCATAACTACAGCCACATATTTTATTAGATGGTGCACAATTGGTGTGTAGTTACTTTTATTAAAAGTCTCCTAAAAAAAGTGAAATGTGAAAAAACTTTCCTCTAAAAAAATCTGTTTTCTAAAACATGCTGGATTTCTGGTTAAAACAATGGACAAAGAATTCATCAAGGATTTCTCCACGTTTTAATGGTAAAGCTGCCCAGTCAGGGGTTTCTGAATTTGGCAAAGATTTGCTGTACGTAGTGCAATCACATTTTCTTTGGCCAGGTTACAAGCAGTTTTCATGTATAGAGAAATCATCTTCCTGTCCCCCACAGGAGTGTCACCTTCTCACAACATATGTAGCTCTACTCTGCCAAAAATGGGGCAGATTTGGAATCTTGGCTTTCAAGAGCTATTCCATCTGTGGCTCATGATCTTTTCTATAAACTCTCTAACTTCTTTGAAAAGAATAGTATGTATCTTCAGGAGAACTGATGTGCCCACTGAATATTTAAACAGGACTGATAGCTTTTATTTCAGGAAAATGCGCTAGACTCATTAATAATAAAATGGAAGAAGTGAAAGAGCAGTAGTCCTTACGTTTTACTGCATACCCTTTCATGTCCTGAAAGGCAATGGCTGAAACAAAGGATTGGCTCATTAACTGCCGAAAAGTTTATGATTAGAGGGGAAACTCAGAGGTAAAGAGTAAGTGGAGGCCAGGCGTGGTGGCTTACACCTGCAAACCCAGCACTTTAGGAGGCCGAGGCAGGCAGATCATCTGAGGTCAGGAGTTCAAGACCAGCCTGGCCAAAATGGTGAAACCCTGTTCCTACTAAAAATGCAAAAATTAGCCGGGCATGGTGGCAGTCGCCTGTAATTCCAGCTACTCGGGAGAATGAGGCAGGAGAATTGCTTGAACCTGGGAGGTGGAGGTTGCAGTGAGCAGAGATCATGCTACTGCACTCCAGCCTGGGTGACAGAGTGAGACTCTGTCTCAAAAAAAAAAAAAAAAAAAGAGTAAGTGGAGGCACTGATCTTCTAACACATCATTAGACAATGTGCTCTGCAGAGAGCACTGCATCAATGATAGGTATATTAGATCAATCTAAATCCATTTTATTTATAAGTTAATATATCAAAGGCAATCAGGCACAAAAACAAAAGCAAAATGAAGCTAGTGATCAAAACTTAACTGACTAGTGTAAATTGAAATTGCTTTAATTGGAATCACTCATTTAATCTGGATTGACATTTCCTCAGGTTTTTTCCTCCAGATAAAGGCTTATTTTACTGAGTGAATGTTTTCCTAACATGATTAGAGCTGCTGCATTTCAGAATCATTTACCTTTCTAACCCTTTTGTGTTCTTCATCTATAAAACTTAAGGGATAAAGTTGATTTAATTACTAGTCCTAATTTCTAGTATTTTATGAAAATTTTAATTACATGAACTATTCTAGAGATCAAAGAATAACATTGACTTAAGTGCCATATGAACTTTCTACTTAAACGAAGAATATTTATCTCTTACTGTGAAAACCCCCAATGGGCTTACAGTCTCATGTAGGACTGAGTAGTTATACTAATAAGCAGCCCCAAACAATGCAGAATAATGAATCATAAAGAATCAAATTATTTCAGTTCATTTCAAAGGACACCCTAATGTTGGGGCACACTGATTTGTATTGGAAGGTGATTTGGAGAATATGACATATGAATAGAGGCCTGAACAATGAGCAGGACGTTGTTAAATGGAGAATGGTTAGGTGTGTGTGGGGGACACACACACATTAAGACAGCATTTGAGAAGGTTCTAGAACAGTGTGGTGCAGATAAGATGTGAAAAAGGTTGATTTCACTGGGGCAATATGAAAAGAGAGCCAGGAAATGAATTTGGGGAGCAAGTCTGAGATCAGATCATACAGAGACTAATAGGTCATAGTGAGGATTGGGTTTTTATTTTAATAGTAGCAGGAAGTCTCTAAAAGATTTGAAACAGAGGTGACATATGGGTATAAAAATACTGCTAGATTGAAGAAATAAATTCTAATATTTAATAGGACAGTAGGGAAATTATAGTTAACAATTATTTATTACATATTTCACAACGTTTAGAAGAGAAGACTTGTAATGTTGTCAAAACAAAGAAAAGAGAAATGTTTGAGGCGATGGATATCCTAATTATCTTGATTTGATCTTTACGGGTCATATCCACATATCAAAATATCACACGTACCCACAAAATACATACAACTACAATATATCAATAAAAATAAATTCTTAAGAGATTCCCTCCACTGTTTTTGGTGGAGAATAAACTTAAGATGGTCAAGGCAAGAAGGAAGAGTCCAAGTAAAATGGTGGTTTGGTTTAGTGCAATGCCAGTGATAATAAAGAAAAGTGGGAGAGGTCAAGCTGTTTGCATACGATTTGAAGATGGACTTTACATTGGTAGGGAGGAAAGGAGTGTGCTAAGAATGGCTACCAGGCAGCCAGGTGCAGTGGCTCAAGTCTGTAATCCCAACACTTTGTGGGGACCGAGGTGGGTGGATCACCTGAGGTCAGGAGTTCGAGACCAGCCTGGCCAACATAGAAAAAACACATCTCTGCTAAAAATACAAAAATTAGCTGGGCATGGTGATGTGCGCCTGTAATCCCAGCTATTCAGGAGGCTGAGGCAGGAGAATCACTTGAACCCGGGAGGCAGAGTTTGCAGTGAGCTGAGATGGCACCATTGCACTCCAACCTGGGCAACAAGAGTGAAACTCTGTATCAAAATAATAATAATAATAATAATAATAATAATAATAATATTGCCTTTGGGTTGAGTCACTAGAATGGAGCTATTGGAGAAGGTTAAAGAAAAATTTCATATGGATGTGCAAATAAAATAATTCAGTCTGGGACATATTAACTTTGAGATGTATACCAGATATCCAAATCAATATGTCAAGGAGGTAGTTGGCTATCAATTCTGATGTTTTTATTATGTTTTTGAAACAGTGAGTTTCATAGTTCATTGAGGATATACATTTTATCTTTGGATATGAAGGATGAGTTCTATACTGGAAAGGTATTGGTCCTGTTTAGAATGAAGACAGTTTTCCCCAAATCTTGTATTCTTATTTTCTTAATTTTTATTTGGAAAGGAAGCCTATCACATGACATACGTTATCTAGAAAAGCAAGCCAAATGTACTGCTAAAATCATAGCCACAAAGTAGAAACAAACCAAATGTCCATCACCTGATGAATGAATAAACAAAATGTGGTATATCCATACAATGGAATAACATTCAAGCATAAGAAAGAATGAAGTACTGATACATGCTACAACATGGATAAATCTTGAAAACGTTTTGCTAAATTAAAGAAGTCAGGCATAAAAGCATGTGTGTAGCATGATTCCCTTTATATAAAATACTCGGGATAGGCAAATCCTTAGCGATAAAGCAGATGAGTCACTGGTAGGTGCTCTAGGGAGGCAGGAACTGAGGCAGGACTGCTTAATGGATACAAAATTTTCTTTTGGGATGATGAAAACGTTCTGGAATTAGATAGTGGTGACGGTTATACAACATCATGAATGCACCAATTATATTGAATTGTACACTTCAAAATGGTGAACTTTATGTCTGTGTATTTTACCTCAGTACAAAAGGGACCAAAAAATATTTTATTTGATCTTGTTACTTATTGACTAAAACAACATTTCCAAAATCATGTTTCTGATAACTGCATAAAAAGTACTCAGAAAATAAGTCTGATAACAGTAACTGCAGAACTTCACAAAGATGTTGTTATGCTCTATTAATATCAGCAGTAGTTTAGGATTTAAAACATTGAAAATTTTTCGCTGGAGAATAAAAGCAAATTTAAATTAAATTATGTTCTTTGGATATATAGAAGACTGTTTTTTAAAAAAAGCCTGTTTTCTGATAGTAGGTCTAATTCCATAAGAAATCACTGTTATTACTCAGTTTATTACTGGGACACGTACAATGTTCTATTCCACATTGTTAAATAAACAGCCTACTATTAAATAATCTGGGGTTATTCTTTATCATTGCATTTTGCCCTAGATAAACTGCATTTAATGAGGACCTATTACATAAAAGAATTTGACCTATCAATAAGTGGAAAATAAAATTAATTTTCATTGGTCCTTAAGTGGGTTTATGCTTATTTAAAACCTCAAAATTTTAGTAAATTAGTCAAAGGAATCTGATTCATAAAAATAATATTACCATTAAAAGACAAAATACTTGATGGCAATCACAGGATGGAAACTAATTTTATGAGTTCATTGATGTTCATCCAGAAGGGAAAGATTGGCTTTTAAAGATGCATTTCTGGGCCAGGCACAGTGGCTCATGCCTGTAATCCCAGCACTTTGGGAGGCCTAGGCAGGTGGATGATAAGGTCAGGAGTTCGAGACCAGCCTGGCCAATATGGTGAAACTACATCTTTACTAAAAATATAAAAATTAGCCGGGCGTGGTGGCAGGCGCCTGTAGTCCCAGCTACTTGGGAGGCTGAGGCAGGAGAATCACTTGAACCCGGCAGGCGGAGGTTGCAGTGAACAGAGATCACGCCACTGCACTCCAGCCTGGGCGACAGCAGAGTGAGGCTCCGTTTCAAAAAAAAAAAAAAAGCATTTCTGGAAATGGAGATAGCTCTGAAATACTTTTCAAAAATAAAAATAATTGAAAATGTATTGAAAAGTAGTTATTGTTAATGAAAAAACTAGCAGCATCTATTTTTTAACAACTTTATAGATATATATTTTACATATAACATTCACCCAATTAATGTTTACAATTCAGTGGTTTTTAGAACACAGGCAGCATTGTGAAACCATTACCACAATCTAATTTTAGAACATTTTTATTACTCCAGAGAAAAACCTCCTACCTATTAGCAGTCATTCCTCATTTCCCTTCCCTCTCTCCCAGTCCCGCGCAACCACGAGTCAATCTACTTTCTGTCTCTATAGATTGGCTGCATCTACTTTAATCCATTTTGTTTCTTATTTCTGTTTTTCTTAGTGTTTGAATTAGAGACTCACCCTGGGGGTTGTGGGGAAAGAAAAAGCAATCATCTGCACTGGCCCTTGAGACATGCATTTTCACGTGTGGCCAATTGCACAGATGCGCATATGTTCTTGTTTTGTTTTGTTTACCCACTGGGAATCACTTTCCCATAATTTTTTTTAATCGAATGCCTTTTTATAATATTCATGAATAATATTTTGTCTGTCTAGAAGTGAACACATAGATTCGGACATTTAAATCCTTTGTCTGCTGTCTTTTATTGATTTCAGTCAGAGTTTAAATACATTTCATACTAAGCATAGCAATACTCGATAAAAGACTAGCAAGCTGATGCTAAATATAGTGAATTTACCCCCATGGCTTCAATATTTGACGTATTGTGAATGTTAGTGCTAGTCTAAATGTTGTTTAGTGAATGAATGAAAGAATAAATAAATGAGTGAATAAAAATGTGGCAAACATGTTTTATGAGCAATAGAGCAATATATTATTAATACCAATTATAGATGTTCTTGGCTGAATTTCTTTTGTGTTTGTTGATAATATTAAGTGGCATCCCTGCACTATATTAAAAACTTAGCAAACTGTCATAAAATGCATACTAAGTGTCAAGTGAGCGTAGAATGACCAAGGGAATTCAAAGCACATTAGACGAGGACACTTGCATCTGAAGAACTCCTAATCTTTTCAGACATTGAAAGCTTATTATGGCCCAGCGCAGTGGCTCTCGCCTATAATCCCAGCACTTTGGGAAGCCGAGGTGGCTGGATTACCTGAGGTCAAGAGTTCGAGACCAGCCTGACCCATATAGTGAAACCTCATTTCTACTAAAAATACAAAATTAGGCAGGTTTGGTGGTGCATGCCTGTAATTGTAACTACTTGGAAGGCTGAGGCAGGAGAATTGCTTGAACCTGGGAGGCAAAGGTTGGAGTGAGCCGTGATCATGCCATTGCATTCCAGCCTGGGCAACAAGAGTGAAACTCAATCGCAAAAAAAAAAAAGTTTATTATTTGGCTGGTAAGAAACTGTTGGTGTTATTTATCATGTTCCTAGACTAGAAATGGTCAATTAATTTAGATTTTATGATTTTTATTTTTTTTTTGTCAATGGAGAGATATTACTCAGGTGAGTTTTATTACTTTAAAAAACCTTTTAGTATATTATTAATTATTAAATTATAGATGTCCAAATAATTATATCCTACATTTTAAATCTGTTACTTAACTATTTAATTGCAGCAAAATAGATTAAAAACAATTGTGGGTCAATGTCTATTTGAAATATTGGTAGAAGGACACCTGCTGTATTTTATAGCATTACGTTATAGTAACATTGTGACATCATTCAACACATATTTATGGAGATCATATTGTATGCAGCAGTGTAGCGATTAGAATTTTTGCACTAGGCTGGGCCCGGTGGCTCATGCCTGTAATCCCAGCACTTTGGGAGGCTGAGGCGGGTGGATCATGAGGTAAGGAGTTTGAGACCAGCCTGGCCAACATGGTGAAACCCTGTCTCTACTAAAAATACAAAAACAGGTAGACATGGTGGTGTGAGGTAGGAGAATCGCTTGAACCCAGGAGGCAGAGGTTGCAGTGAACTCCAGCCTGGGAGACAGAGCAAGATCCATCTTGAAAACAAAAATTTTTGCGCTAAAGCAAGTACTCACTTCTAGCTCAGTGTAGAGATCTTGACTAGTGACTCTGAGACTGTGTCATTGCTTCTCAAAGTGACACATAACTCTCCCTCAGTAACTCTGGGATAAGAACAGCACTTCCCTTAGAAGTTTTTATGAGAATTACATAAAACAGTAAATAAAAGGCCTTAATAGCAGGCTTAGTATAAAATACAATTTCAATAATTGTTAGCTGTTATTCTAATGTCACAGTCATTCTGTGGTCATCAAGATGTTTTTTGATTGTCTATTATTACTGTTTATATTTCAGATGTACCCAGACAAACATTTCTCATTCTAAGAGTCCTATTTTCTGTTGTTTTATCCTTAAGCAGGAACATCTCGGTGTATATCTCTGTATCTATTTCTCTCTCTCTCTCTCTCTCTCTACCTGCATCCATTTAATGACTGAATAATTCACTACTCATGGAGCTCTAGTTTTATAAATATTCCCTATGGTTTTCAGTTTATATGAAGAGTATTTATTCTTTTCCCATGATTTTCATGTAATTTATAATCGTCATTGGAATCTTGATTTAATCTTTATAATCTGCATTTGAATATATCTTAAACCTCTAAAACATATTTCCTCAACATGAGAGTCTTTTGAGCATATATTCATAAAATGTCCTAGAGTTTTATAATGTGAAGAGATATAAGAGATAAAAATAGTCCCCCAAGGTTGTTGTGTTGCTTGTCTCCTCATCTTTTCTCAGATGCCTTCTTATACATCTTATACACCTGCTTCTTATACATCTTATACACCTGCTTCTTCATTTTGAATTTCACAAATATTTATTTCCATAAACACCTACCTATTCTTGGGAATCACTTGGGAACTGTCAAAAATTTAGAAGTACACACATGGATCAATTCGATTGGAGGAGAAAGTGTTTTAGATGTATTTATTTAGATTTATTTTATTTTATTATTTTATTATTATTTTTGTTGAGACAGAGTCTCACTCTGCTACCCAGGCTGGAGTATAGCGGAGTGATCTCCGCTCACTGCAACCTCCACCTCCCAGTAGCGATTCTCTTGCCTCAGCCTCCAGAGTAGCCGTGATTACAGGCATGCACCATCACACCCGGCTAATTTTTGTATTTTTAGTAGAGACTGGATTTCACCATGTTGGCCAGGCTGGTCTCTAAATCCTGACCTCAGGTGATCTGCCTGTCTCGGCTTCCCAAAGTGCTAGGATTACATGTGTGAGCCACGGCACCCAGCCAGATTTAGATTAAAACATAACATTCTTGTATTCTTTCTGGTAATAGTCTATAAAAGATAATCTCTTTCTTATGAAGGAGAAAATTGCTATATCCCCTCATTAATACATAATTCCTCATATTTTAGAGATTAAATTTTTACTATAAAGTGATACATAATCATGGTAAAATTTCAAAAGCTATGGGATGGTATAAAAACAAATTAACAGTCCCAATTTAGCCCTTCACAAACCCCAGTGTTCATTTCTGGGATAACCATCATTCATAGATTTGTATCTTCCTCTACATTTTCAATTCAAATACATGATATGAGTTTAAACTCATAATCTATCATTAAATAAACTGAATTGCTTGTTGGAGTTGCATAGGTTGATTGCCAGCATAGGTTTGGAAGTCTTTTTTAAGGAAAAGGAAAAGACCCTTGAAATTCATAACAAAAATTACTTAGCAAGCTATGTACAAAAGGGAGAAAAAGGGTAAAGAAAATTTTATGCCTTTTACAGTTTAACCTCTTATTGTCTTGATATTTGATTTTTAATGCTAAGTTGTCTTGAAGAATTATCTACGTATAATTGAAATCACTATTTTCTCTTGCCCCCCTGTATTCCTTAAACCCCTGTTTAGTTTAGTTTCCCTTTATCAAAATCACAAAACCATCATCATGAGGCAGATAACCACTTATGAAAAACCCATACAGCTACACACAGCAAATAACTGGACACTGTATTCAGACACTAACAGTGAGATTTGCGGGCTCAGAAATGCCTTCGGGAGCATCTGTACCCTGACTTGCTGGCACTCAATGGACACTTAATAGTTTTTGAATGGCTGATTGCATGAACTAAAGATTTAATTTTGCACAATATTGTTTTTTAGAATAGTATAACTGTGTGCTGCATGCTAGACACTGCAAACAGCTCAGATCTCAAGGAGAGTAGATTCTAGCAATTTTTGTGACTTCATTTTGCCACAAAATGGAAGAGGCTGTCTGCCTTGCATAAATTAGCATGAATTTGGAAATAAAACTTGATATTGCAATCCCTTTTAAAAACAAAATTGAAAGCTGACCGCCTCCTGGGCATTGGAGGTAAACTGCATGTTCAGTGTGTGATTTTGTATCCCCTGCTGTGCCTCAGTAGAGGACAGCGGGATGTAGTCAGCATCTTGTATTTATTTTTATGTACTAGGACTTTCCTACTGTTACAACCCCAGGAACAATCTTGGAAAAACATTCTTTGTTTCTGTAAATCTAAATAAATTTTCTCAATGTTCCTTTTAGCATCTATAAAAAACAGTCATTTTTAGATTTAATTTGCTATTTACTCACTGGTGGATCAATTGATACTCTCTGCCAGTGTCTCCTAAATAACACTCCACATTTAGGCAGTGCATTACAGTTAGAAAGCTATTTTACATACATAATCATATGCTTGGAATTGGTGAAGCCAACAGATTTCATTGAATCTGGCTAAACTTACGACTTTCATCATATCACTTGCTATTCCTTATTGACGTCTTAAAAGTTGTTATCCATTTTCTTAAAAATGCTACTGATGAGAAAGCAAAATACCTTGATTTTCTTATGGCACTTTATATTTTTTCCAATTTTTAAAAAAGAAATGGAATAAACAAGAGAATATATTGCTTACTAAGCATTTTTTTTGTCCCAGCCCTGTGTTGTATGTTTTAAAATAAGTAATACAAATGTTAATTCTTACAGTAACTCTTACAGATGACTCTGGTTAATTTAGGAAACAGAGATTTGGAGAGGTTCAATGGGTTACTTTGGATCACTCCCTGGGGAAGTGAAGGGCCACAACTGGCAGAGGCCTTTCCTACTCCAGGAGCTGAACTTCTTCCATTGTGTGATGGCACTTACTTCTCCATTCTTCTGCTTTGGTTGTAAATGTTAGATTACATAACATATTTACAATTATGTCACTGCAGTTTTATTTTATCATGATATTAGGCTTTTAACCTACTTTTAATTCCATTTCTTGGCTAATCTGTTCAAACATGTTATTATCTGTACATTTTTATACTTATTTGGGTTCTATGAATGGTTCTTTGTTCAGTCAACCAAGTGTTACCCTTCTTCCTTCTTGGATACAGGGCTGCTCCCTCTCTTTGGTCTTGTGGTAATGCTTTCTAATGAGCATATGATTCTCTCAGATAATCTTCTCATTACATGTCTTTTTCCTTGAACTTTAAAATTGTCTTAAAAACCAATTTACCCAATCTCTGATTGTGTAAATGATGGGTTGTTACATTCCTTGCTAAGAAATACACTTTATGTTGAGAACATTCATTTTGAACCTAGTCTTTGCTAAAAGCACTAGTGGAACTATGTATATTCCCCATTTGAGTAACTGATCATGATTGTGCTTGTTAGTTACTTATCCAGGCGTAATATATTTTAGTGACATAAAGCAACAACGAACATTTTTATATCCCACGATTACTGTGGGCCGGGAATTTGGGAGTGGCTTGGCTAGACGGTTCTGAATTGGGGTCCTTAATGAGACTGAAATAAAATGTGAATGGTGGCTGTAGTCATGGGCAGTTCTGGCAGGGTTGGAGCATCCACTTCCAAGGTGATTCATTCACCTGCTCATGGCTGGTGCTGGCTGTCAGGGGGAGTCCTCAGTTTCTCTCCATGTGTGTGTTTAGACAGGAATGCCTGTGCCTCCTCATAGCTTCGCTCTGACTTCTCCTAGGGTGACTGAAGCAGCACTCCCCTGTATAACCTGGCCTCAGGAGGGGCACACTGTCACCTCTGTCACATCCAATTGGTCACACAGATAACACCTAATGCAATGCTGGAGGAGACTATCTAAGGGCATGAATACCCCAAGCATCCCTGGGAGTCATCGTGGAGACTGGCTGCTACACATTCCCAGAGGTAGCCTCCAGTTCGCCTTCTTAAACCCACCCATTGCCCCATATTTGCCTTCATTACCTAGCTACTCTTTCTCCATAAGATAACTAATATTCTCTTTATCCCCAGAGTTTCCTTGTCTGCTTACAATCTCAATTTACTTTGAGATGTCAGTATTTTATCAAAGGGGCAATTGATTTTACTTGTCCTTCTATTGCTTATCACCTAGAGTATTTTTAATACTAATTCGAAGTGCATGACTATTAATGATTGCATATATTATTTAGTGTGTTTATTCCACCGTGTACAGGTGTTTTATAAGTTCATATACCTAGTTCTGAGATTTTCTTCTAGATTACACATCATTCTGCCCATTAGATATGTCTGCTTTTATGTCCCAGTGACAGCTCAAATTTATGTCTGTCTGTGCTTTTCCTTCTACTGGCTCCATGTCCTATCCTGTCAAACTCAATGAATGGTTCCACCATATCTTAGTCTCATAAACCAAGTACTGTCAGTAATTTGGAGTTCTTTTCTTCCCTCACACACAACATGAAACCAGCCAGACTGTTTCATGGAGTCTAACTTTTAAAACCTTTCAAGATTGCCATATATTCTGCCTCGCCATTGCTACAGCCGTAACTCAACTCTTGTCATTCCTTTACGGAACTGTGTTGCTAATCTCTATGTTTTCACCATTCTTTCCATCACTCCATCAGAAACCCATCCTTCAGAGAGCTTCCAGAGCATTCTTCCCAAAATGCAAGTGTGAGCATATGCCTCCTATGCTTAGGATCCTTCAGTGGCTCCTTACTACCTTGCAACATAACCCTACTCTCTCTTCTTTCCTTAAGTCTTACCACTCCCTCCACCACCACATCTAACACCTTCCAGAACATGCTAGATCTTAATCACCTAAATAACTTGAAATTCCTAACACATCAGACCTTAGCTCCTATAGTGATATGATCAGCCTTGAAATCTTCTCTCCTCCTCTTCTTTCTTACCTACTGAACAGCAACTAATTTTTCAAGGCTCAATACAAAGCTTGCCTTTTTTGGTTTGCCTTTCTGTCTTCAGTTTTCTCTCCTCATAGTCTGCAGGTCTTGTGATGTCAATGACTATGACTTACTCTTTCCAAATCTCCTGAGATCATTGTAGTCACTGACACACAGAAGCCATCAAGTAAAATGCTGATGAATGGAAATAGAAATTCATTCATTTGACCTAGGTAGGTGGATTACATGAATATTTGACTCATCCAGGAACACTACATAATTACCTACAACACAGGTTGTGTGTGAATGCTATTCCCAGGCAATTGTCTGTTGGGCTTGCAGAGAAGTAAGTACTACTAACGTAATTGGAGAAAACTTTTTTATGCAATTTTGAAATAGAAGCAAATTTATACTTTCTTTACCACTAGATTGAAGTTTTACATTAAGGAAAATGAGTTAGTTTTTCTTATTTCCTATTTAATGTGTTAGAACATAAATAAACATTTCAGCTACCCTGAACCTTAATTCTTGAAAATATTATTATTGATTGCATGATTACAAAGATTCATTTTAGAATTGAAAAATCTCTTTTGCTTCTTGAAAGCTATAAGGTAAATTTTATGTTTAGTCTTTCTGACTGCATTTGAAACCTTAAAATGTTAATTCTGTAGCATTCATGTAATTACAGAGAAGAAAATAGAAGTTATTTTAGGTATAGCTAAGGATACCATATTTGTTTATTTTTTTCATTTAAGACATCTTTTAGTACAGTTATCACATTGTCAACCAGAAATGCCACATTGTTTCTACATTATTATTATTCTCTTTTTTCTTCTGTAACAACAACCAGTTATATTTCCTTGGGTCTTTATGTTGTTATGATACAAGTGTGAAAGTGTTTGAATTAAGAAAGGTTAAATGTTTTATTTTTCCCTTATGATATTATAATGTTCAAATTACACAAAAAATTTTTTTGAAGATTTTTTTCTTTAATTCTTGAGACATAGTTGAAAAGTGCCTACAAAATGTGTAATTGAGTGCATGTGTGTTGTGGGGGGAGTAGACAGACGGAGAGAGGAAGGAAGGAAGGGACGCAGAAATTGAGATGTATTTGCTTTAGAGCAACAGGAATATCAAATCAATGAATATTTCACTTTGTTGTTGGAATAGAATGGTTGGTTACTGACATCTGGAATAAATAGCTGAGAAGATGAAGGCAGAAGAATTATCTCTATTTTAATTAGATAAATAATTTACAGCTCTACACTAGCCTTGTCTGTGTCCCTGGATTATGCATTCTATTTGTCGGTAAAACAAATGTGAATGTACTTCTAGATACTGGCCTTGCTTATCATTCCTCCTTTAGTTTGAGTGTTATTGTGCTTAGAAGTAAATAACCATGAACTTTGAAAGAAAGTACCTACAAACAATGTAGTCCTAAAGTTTAACATTGAACATTTTGGAATTATTATTCCTACTTAGGTTAGACCTTTGCAATTGAACACAATGTGTTTAAATTATGTAAATAGAAATACAAATTTAACATGAACCCATTTGTATATAGAGAGTTAGAAGTTTGGGATATTTTTATCCTTAGATGTTCTTTTATCTTTTTTTGCTGAGAAGTTACTTTTGGGATCAAAAGGATCTACTTTTCATGTGTTTAACATCTATCTTTCAATACCTTAATCCCTCTCCCTTAAACCAAGGATCTTGTTATTGTTGTTGTTGTTATTGTCACTTAAGCCAATTAACTTGAGCATATCAAGGACACTGTTGATTCAGCCAGCCAGGCACATACCCATGCATCTAGCCAATAGTCATTATTTTCAACCACAGTTCACTCAGTGTTTTAGTGGGAATTGGCAGTGAGTGGGAAGGGATTAGGAGTAAGAAGTCATTGAAATATTTACTTATTAAGATATGTTGAAAAATAGTGATTTGGTAATACTTTTAATAGGTGAATTAGGAACAAGTGAATTGATAGACTGGAGCATAGATTTTTCTAGTTGGAGTAATTGACATAAGTAAAACTCTGAGGAGAAAATGCTCTCTCCCTTTATGAAGATTGGACCTACCTGGTGCGTTGGTATGTGTTGGGGTACCATTGCTAAGGGAACAGTAGATGATGGAGTACCTAAAGGCTGATGCTTGATGCAGAAGGCACACCATGATCAAATTGTTGGACATTAACATAGGTCCTTACAAAGTAACTTGTATTTTAGTTGATTCATACACTAAAAATGGAAATAGGATTTCTAGAAAAATATGTCAAAATTGTGTGCATGCTGGGTTGGAAAGTAAAGAAAGCAGAATTTGGAAGACCATTAAGGAGGCTGTTAGTTTAAAATATAAGGGGGCAAATAATTTGCTGGAATATAAAGAAGAATTAGAATATAAATGCCAAAGAATACAATTTCCCATGTAGTGAAGGGAGGGTGATAACTGGGACCTCAACTAGGGAACTTTATGAAGGTAAAAACACATTGTTTCAGAGTTTATCAATTCAGCTACAACTGTTTACTTGTTGGATTCCTTTTAAAATTACATTCCTATTTTCATCCATAAAACGTCATTATCTGCAGTCCATTTTGCTTTGATATTTTTATTTGCAATCTAAGTTAATAATATGCCTATGCTTTCTCTATACATATGTGACTTTTATTAACCTGACTGTGTTAGTATCTTTATAATTTCTTTCTGATCATTTTGAACAGCTTTCTCATCATTTTGAACAGCTTTCTCATAATAAATATGAAACATCACTAAGTATTATTTTTAGCTTATGTAGATATATGTTTCATGGTAAAATTAAACTCTTTTTCTGGTTAAGAATAACTAAAGTATAAAGAACATGGAACATCAAATATTAATGATGTTGAAAATCTCTGGGATTGTTTCATGTATTGTAACAGACAAAACGATAAAGTTGCAGATCTCTGGAAATGAATTCATCCCTGTGGGTTTTAACTCTGTGTCCCATATGGGAAATGTAGACACTATGTTTTAGCGCATGGGAATACTAATGGAATTGATTAAATGATTCTTTCTGAAACTAGAGAACATTCTGTCTTTAGTTGTTCGCACGTTGTCAAGCATGACGCTTTCCTTTCGAACCATTGGACAGAGTCGGCTCACTCTCTGCAGATGGAGCCTTAACACAGCTTCATGAAGTAAGCTGTTGCCTTGTCTCACTATTCAGATTATGCCCCAAATCCCTTTTAAGAGAGGAAGATGGCATAACCAACTTGGAGATGCTCCAGAACATAGTTTAAAAGGCAGGAAGAGGTCTTTGTCCTTTAATTTCATGTAAGAGATATATAAGCAAATAGAAGAAGATAGAAATAAAGGCTGGTTTGCTTTATTATGTGTCAAAAGTGGATATTCTTCGCAGTCAAGGACTTGAAACCAACCTTCAAACTCTGGAAAATGTCTTCTTGTAGGCTTTTTCTTTGGCATAATTCTTCCTTCTTGGAGCTGACTTTTTTAGAGCATAGAGGGGGGATCACCACATTTTGCTTGAGGAAGATGAAGGGACCAAGTGTGACTGGTTTGAAAGACCAGGAGACAATAATTAGGCAAACATGGGAGAGTTCCAAGTAGAAAGGACAGCGTGGAAAAAGGCTCGGGCTTGCAGATACACTTCCTAAATCAGGGAACTGTTTAGTGTGCTGTCCACCAACAGGCTTAGATTATAACATCAGAGTCACAGGAAGGCCAAAAGGACACTAAAGAGCTCCACAAAGACAGAGATTTGAAAATATTTCACTTTCAAACCATCATCTTGGACTAGTTAGAAGGCAACACTCTATGCAAGAAATGATGATAGAAGGAATGATCTTCCTAAGTAAGAAATGATCCACAATTATATAAAATTACTAGGTAGACCAGACTGAATTAGTATGTGGAAATGTTGAAAAAAGAGAAAAACAGGAAGGCTCCGTAGTTTTCAGCAATTAGGTACTTCCTGGTACCATTAGACAAGACTGGAACCCAGGATAAAAAATGCCAGGGAAGAACGAGCTAACATCAATTGACTCCTGTTTTGTTTGTTTGTTTTGTTTTAACAATGCTCTCAAAAATAGAGCAAATTCTGTCGCCATTATTTGTAAGGATAACATTTACTTTAACTTGCTCCCTCAATTATATTTTCTCCAATGTTTAAAAATTTTCCTTTTTTCCCCTCCATGATGAAATACAATTTCATTTTCCTTGAACTGTAAAACAAACAAACAAACCAAAAAACAAACAACAACAACAACAACAAAAAAACAGGTGCATCGTGTGACTCCGGGTCATTCTCTATCAACTGTCCATGGTATAACCACATGTAATACTACATTAGCTCTCAGTTTTCCAGAATGATCTGTCATATAGTTTGCACAGAATAGATTCGGCTTTTTGGCAAGTCGGCTGGAAAAAGCTCCTCTCTCTCTCCAGAAATCCCAAGTTAATACAGGTGTTCTTATTATAGATAGCATCATTTAACCCTGTGGAGTCTAAGAAATTTGCTGAATATAAACATGTTCAATATTACAGTAATATATGGTTAGTTTATACAGTTAAATTATCATAAGATTAGTGACAAAAAATAAACAAAAGAATATTTTTTCTACAGTATCCTTGGGAAAATAAGTTGCCATTCTAGGTATTAAGGAGAAATTTAAGAAAATAATTTTACTGATTGACTGTAATTTCCATGATTTTCATTTCATATGTCCTAAATGTAATTATTTTATGCAATCAGTTTTCTGTCTATATTTTATATTTTATGATATTTCATGTCTTCTACATTCTCTATGATACTAAATGCTATCATATCCTCATATTCATTTTTATGACTCTTTAAAGCATTTTATTTTGCTGTATTTGAATTTTTGTTAGTGTATTCAGACATTTAGAATATAAATTGTATACAAGATTATGCACATCTTTTTTCCCACTTCTGCTGATCATATCATCTCAAGTCTCACATTTGCAATGTATTACAATTTAAGCTATGATGTTTATTACTGAGGAGGCAATACATATACTTTATCTGCGAATAAACGAATTTCCCTGAAGATTATAATTATAATGATACTTTGCTTTGGATTTCATCTGGAACTATTTTAAAAGCTTTAGTTAAGAGGCTGTAGTAAAATAGCCTCAGCGTGGTGACTCATGCCTGTAATCCCAATACTTTGGGAGGCCGAGGTGGGCAGATCATTTGAGGTCAGGAGTTGAGACCAGCCCGGCCAACATGGAGAAACTATATCTCTACTAAAAATACAGGAAATTAGCTGGGCATGGTAGCACATGCCTATAATCCTAGCTACTCAGGAGGCTGAGGCTGGAGAATCTCTTGAACCCGGGAGGTGGAGGTTGCAGTGAGCCAAGATTGGTCCACCACACTCTAGCCTTGGCGACAGAGCCAGACCCCTGTCAAAAAAGAAGAAGATAAAATAGAAAAACCCAACTCTTAACTCTTAATATACATACACTTTCTTTTATAACCTCCTCCATGTTACCATGTTAACTTTGTCTCTAGAATTTCTCAGGAAATCCTCTACTTTTCAATCTAAGAGTGCTCTGGTACACATTAAAGTCTGGGCCCCTAGACATCATTACCATCATTAGTCTCAAGGTCCATGCTTTGGTTTAGAAATAGGCTCACTTTGGGCCAGGTGCGGTGGCTCACACCTGTAATCCCAACTCTTTAAGAGGCCAAGGCGGGTGGATCACCTGAGGTCAAGAGTTCCAGACTAGCCTGGCCAGCATGGTGAAACCCCATCTCTAATAAAAATACAAAATTAGCAGGGTGTGGTGGCATGCGCCTGTAATCCCAGCTACTGGGAGTACTGAGGCAGGAGAATCGGTTGAACCTGGGAGGCAGAGGTTGCAGTGAGCCGAGATTGCTACACTGCCCTCCAGCCTAGGCAACAAAGTGAGACTCCATCTCAAAAAAAAAAAAGCAATAGGTTCTCTTCGAATAAAGATTAGAGGATATTTTTAACAGAATGCAGTTGTGGAATCTGATCTTTATGTACAAAATGAAATGGTTAAAGCTTTGGGAACATTGCACATAGGCCAAGTGTGAAATGGCAGGACCTGGAGGACGTAGTTAGACCATAAAGGACACAGAAGGCATAGATGATGTGGGGGCAGCTTTTCCATTCTCTTGACAACTCATGCTGGCCTATCAGTTGTGGGGAAGTTGTCATAAAATAGTTCTCAGAAGGATGTCTAAAGAGGAACTCACACCCTGATTATCATGACATTTTATGTAAATATAAAAAAGTAAGGGTGATTTGATGACATCCATCGCTTTTTACATATGCATTCTTCGTAAGTGGTGTCCTACAGAAATGTGTGGTTATAGGGGTCAAGATATAATGTTATACCCTGCGTTCGATATTTGAGCAGAGAAATGAAACATGTCAAAATGTAAGTTATATAAACAATACCAAAGAACACATTACTATACATTTTAAAGCTATCTTCTGTATGCTTTAAAGTATTACATTTATTTACACATGCAGACTTCATCTTATTTTATTATGCTTAACTTAATAGCCTTTGCAGATAGTGCATTTTTTATAAATTGAAGGTTTGTGGCAACCGTGTCCAGCAAGTCTGTTAACACCATTTTTCCAACAGCTCACTGTTGACATGTGCTCACTTCATGTCTTGGTATTACATTTGGTATTTCTCACAATATTTCACACTTTTTCATTATTATTGTATTTGTTATGGTGATCTGCAATCAGTGATTATCGCAGTTATTAGGTTAATGCAAAAGTTATTGCAGTTTTTGCCATTACTTTTTTTTGGCAAAAACTGCAATTACTTTTGCACCAATCTAATACTATATTATTTTAAGGTGCCATAAACTATACTCATATAAGACAGCATAGTTAATAAAAGTTGTATGTGTTCTCACTGCTTCAGCCATTTTCCTATCCAACTCCCAAAGAGAGGCTCTAACTTTCTTTAATTCTGTGAAGGCTGATTGAGGTGGGGGGAAGTTAAAGAAGAGAAGATGGAAATAGCAGATCTTCGTTTATGAGGTTTAAGAAAAGAAGCCATTTCCATAAAAATTGTAAGGTGAAGCAACAAGTACTAATGTAGAAGCTGCAGTGGGTTATCCAGAAGATATAGCTAAGAACATTGATGAAGGTGGCTACACTAAACAACAGATTTTCAATAGACAAAACATCCTTATATTGCCTTATATTGGAAGATGTCCTGTAGGACTTTCATAGCTGTAGAGGAGAAGTCAATGCCTGGCTTCAAAGTTTCAAAGGACAGGCTGACTCTCTTGTTAGGGACTAATGCAGCTGGTAACTTTAATGTTTATTTATCACTCCAAAAATCTTGGGGCCCTGAAGAACTATGCTGAATCTACTCTGTCTGTGCTCTATAAACAGAATAACAAAGCCTGGGTGACAGCACATCTGTTTATGGCATGGTTTACTGGATATTTTAAGCCCACTGTTGACACCTACTGCTCAGAAAAAAATGATGTATTTTAAAATATTACTACTCACTGACAATGTACTTTGTCACCCAAGTGCTCTGAGGTAGAAGTACAAGGCAATTAATGTTTTCATGCCTGCTAATACAACATCTGCTTTGAAACCCGTGGATCAAGGAGTAATTTCAACTTTCAAACCTTATTATTTAAGAAATACATTCTGTAAGACTGTAGTTGCTGTAGATAGAGATTTCTCTCATATATCTGGGCAACATCAATTAAAAAGTTTCAGGAGAGTATTCGCCAATCTAGGTGCCATTAAGAACATTTTCATTATTCACGGGAGGAGATCAAAACATCGACATTAACAGGACTTTGGAAGAAGTTGATTCCAACCCTCGTGGATGACTTTGAGGGGTTCAAGACTTCAGTGCAGAAGTAACTGCTGATATAGAGGAAAGAACAAGATAACTAGAATCAGAAATGGAGCCTGAAGATGTGATTGAATTGCTACAATCTCATGATAAAATTTGAGTGGATGAAGAGTTGCTTCTTATGAATGAAAAAAGTTTTCTTGAGATAGAATCTATTCTTGGCAAAGATATTGTAAAAATTTAGAATATTATTTAAATTTAGTTGATAAAGTAGCAGCAGGGTTTGAGAGGATTGACTCCAATTTTGAAAGAAGTTTGATGGGTAAAATGCTATCAAACAGTATCATGTGCTACAGAGAAATCTTTTGTGAAAGGAATAGTTAATCAATGTGGCAAACTTCACTGTTGTCTTATTTTAAGAAATTGACACAGCCACCCTAACCTTCAGCAACAACCACCCTGATCTGTTAGCAGCCGTGAACATCTAAGCAAGCCCCTCCACCAGCAAAAAGATTAAGACTTGCTGAAGGCTCAGATGATCGCTAGCAGTTTTTAGGAAGGATTTTTAAATTAAAGTATATACATTGTTTTTTAGACATAATGCTATTGCATATTTTATAGACTACAGGATAGTGTAAACATAACATATTCACTGAGAACTCAAAAAATATGTGTGTGACTCACTTTATTACAATATTCACATTATTGTAATGGGCTGGAATGGAACCCACAATATCTTGGAATATGTTTGAAAGATATTTAGAGCTATTTAAAGCATAGTGCATACTACTGTATGTATAGCAGTATTCCTGTATTTCATACTCCCTCATAATGATGTGATATTTAATTCAGTCTTATTATGACAGCAATGAAAAATACTATGTCTTAGGGTTCCTTCCTTTTTTTTTTTTTTTTTTGGAGGTGGAGCCTTGCTCTGTCACCAAGCTGGAGTGCAGTGACACAATCTCGGCTAACTGCAACTTCTGCCTCCTCGGTTCAAGCGATTCTCCTGCGTCAGCCTCCCAAGTAGCTGGGATTACAGGCACATGTCACCACGCCCAGCTAATTTTTGCATTTTTAGTAGAGACGGGGTTACACCATGTTGGCCAGGATGGTCTCGACCTCCTGACCTTGTGATCCACCCACCTCAGCCTCCTAAAGTGCTGGGATTACAGGCGTGAGCCACCATGCCAACCTAGGTTTCTTTCTTTAAAAATGTATTTGAGTATTGCAGTGTGTGCATGACAAGAGATTTAGACTATCTTCTTAATGGGTTACAATTTTCCAAATTATAGTACTTGCTAATCATCACACAAAGCAACAAGGTTCACTTCCCGATTTTTAGTTCAGTTATTATATTGATAATCCACAGAGATAAACACACATCAGTTTGTGAAGCCTGAACTCTCCTTATGTCTAATATTTAAGGTTTTCAGAAGATAGCCTTATCATCTAGTTGATCTAAGAAACTCTTTGTTTTTTTAAGACCAAATCAGATTTGGCATAGGTTTAGAAATACAAAATCAAAGTCCTTGGACAAAAATGATCCATTCTCTAAAGGGTAGAGATATTTGAATCTACTCATTTTGGGTACGAGGAGCTTGATTCTAATTATGATGGGTTACACACTTCAGAAACTTACCTATAAGAATTCCAAATGCCATTTTTTGCTGCAGATTTTGATCTTTAAATTTAAAAAAATTAGATTTTAAATCTGGTCTTTTAAAAGAACACACAAAGCATTGGTGCAGAGTAATTGAACATAATTTTGTACATTTATATACAGGTTAATGTATTGGCAACCCAAGATGTGCAAAATGAAGTTAACATCATAACTTTTAATACTTTTTTACTACAGAATTAACAAAACTCCTAGTCAAGAGGAGCTGCAGAAAGTGATTCCACAATGCCCCTGTTTAGATCATGTTTCTTGTTTTTCATAATGTTTCCCCCATCACATACTAATTCTCTCCCTTTTAGCAATCTAGAATGCATACTTTCTGAATCGGAATGTATGGTTTTTGGGGAAAGCTGTTGTTCATATGAATTACATAGAAATTTTAGCCTTTTTGTCTGGAAGTGCTCAAAATGTCCACTTTCAGTTTAGCAGATGATGAATTGATTTTCTTTTATTTATTCTTGCCACTCATTCTAAGGTCCTAATGAGAACCCTGGTCATCTCTGGTTTGGGCTATTAAAGGTGACACCTTATTTCTTTGCCTCAAGCCTTGTCCCAGCTTAAATCCACATTCACACTATAAACAGCGTGATCTCTCTAAAATATAAATCTGACTATGCCACTCTGAATAAATAAAACTCAAACTTGTTCACATGAAGAATTCCTCCCAACTTGACCCCCATCTCCTTCTCCAGCCTCAGATAACATTTTTTCTTACTTTGCAACGTACACCTTGGTAATATCAGTGGTGATGTTATTTCTCTCCCCACAGCATGTTGAATATTTTGTGTATTTGGTTATTTTGCACTTTCTGCCAATCTTATCTTTCCATAGTTGAGTGATTCTTATGCATCCTAGGAATAATTATAATGTTCTCGTTATGAGGATTTCTGTGAACCACACATTTGTGTCATCCTGGTTGGAAGACTTGGCAGCCTCCCTGCCAAGTACACTAGGTCTTTTGAGGCAGGGACTTGCTCTCATTCATCTGGGTTCTTCTAGCATCCAGCCCAATGCTTGGCACATGGTGGGCAACAAATGTTTGTTTAACTGAACAGAACAAAGCTCATGTTTTTTATCTTTCTCAATTGCTAATTTGCAAATTAAACATGCAAAGTAAGTACAATGGCAGCTGCAGCCAACTCACATATGGAGGAACTGGCCCAAGAAAACACTTTCATCTGCTTAATTTTTCACTGAAATTTGTTAAGCTACTGCTGAATAATATTCTCAGGTCTCCAAAATGAACCCAATACCTGTAGTCTCAGGCCATGTTTAAAAAGCAGACACTTAATGTATGTCAGGATAACAGATTTACATTTAGCGCATGAATATTTTGTGTGTGCTGTAAAAAAATCTGGTATTTCATGTTTTTTTTTCTGATTTTTTATCATGATACTCTCAGAGTATTTCTTTCTTATCTTCATCTTTATGACTCCTGCGGTAGATAAGACAGTGTCACAAAAAGGAAAACGATTTGCCCTTTCCTTTCAGAGAAAAGGAATATTGAAAAGATGAATTGAGCACCTGGCAAATTGCTTACTTTCCTGTCCTTTTTCTTTTTATTATTTTTAACAATTTATATTTCCTGCAATAAATACACATAATTCCTATCCATTCCTTCTCAGCCTCCCTGATACTTCCAGTACAAATTAAAAAGTAATATCAGAACATTGGACCCAGAAGTGGGAGATGTATTTTAATTTCAGAGAAAAAGAAGGTTTCTTTCTACTAGAGTGTTTTGTATTGATGGACAGCTAACGTTGAAGGTTTCAATGTTTATCTGCTGGGGAAAAGTGAATGGGAGACAAACTAAAATCTTTTGAGTACACGGTATGTGCCAGGGACTGTTGAAGCCTTTTACATGTATTATTATTTTTTCTTCCCAAACTCCAGAAAGTCAATTGATATTGGGCTATTTTTTAAAAAAGAAAAATCTAAAGGAGCTAATCCAATATTAATTGTTTTAAAAATAGCATTACATATTTTTAAATTTTGAGTTTTAAATTTTTATATTATATTGATTGTCCATCTTATTTTTATTATTCTCTTTCTTCTAATTTCTTGAAGTGGATGCTTAGATCATTAACTTGTAGTCTTTCTTATTTTAAAATTTATGTATTTATGACTATGAATTTCCCTGGAACACAGATTTAGTACATATCAGAAGTTTGGAGCTATACCCTCTTTTTATTATTATTTAATTCAAAGTACATTCTAATTTTCTTTTTTATTTCTTTTTGACCCATAAGTGATTTGTAAATACATTGCTTAAATTGAACGTATTTGGATATTCCCCCTCCTTTTAAAAATTTTATTTGTAACTTAATTCCACTTTGGTGAGGAAACATTGTATATTTCAAACATTTTGACATTTGTTTATTACTTACTCTATGGCCTATTTTGGTAAATATTCTGTGTGCATTTGATAAGAATGTATATTCTGCAACTCGTGGTTGCAGTTTTAAATGAATGTCAATTTGGTCAGTTTGTTAATCTTTTTGTTCATCTCTTCTATAGCCTTCTTGAACTTTTGTTTTGTTTTTTTTGTCCTATTAGATATTGATGTACAACTGCTAAACTCTTCAACTATGACTTTACATTTGTTCATTTTCCTTTCAATTCTGATAGTTATTACATTATATACTTGATGTTGTTTAATTAGGTGCCTACAAATTTAAAAGTGTTCTTTCTCTTGAATTAAGCCTGTCAATGAAATGTCCTTCTTTATTTTTGGCAATTATTTTTGTCTTAATGTTTACTTTGATATCAGAATACTTACAGAATTTTCTAGTGTTTAGTATTTGCATGCTAAGCCATTTTTCTGCTTTATTTTTTCATCTTTTTGTGTCCTTATATTTAATGCATTTTTTAAATTGTAAAAGTTATTTTTAAATTGTTTTTATTTCAGACACATTTGTCTTTTAATTGAAGTATTTAGTGCATTTATATTTAGTTTAATTAATAATAATCGAGGTCCATGCCTACCTTTTTAGTTTGTACTTGTATTTTTCTTGTATGGTTTTCATTCATTTTTTTCTTCTTGTAGCTTATTTTGGATTAATTGTATCTTTTGTATTTCCTCTTTATTAGTTTGTTAGTATTAATTCCTTTATAAAATGTTCTTAGTGGTTCCCCAAGAGATCACAAATGAATTTTTAAATTATTTGTGTTGACTTTAAATAAAATGTGCTAATTTCCAGACTTTATACTGGAATCTACACTACTTTAACTCTGTCTACCTACCTCATCATGAACTATTATGGACATTTATTTTAATTGTACTTATATTTTGAACCACGTACGTTATTTTTTTTAATCAGTGTTAATCTAGATCTGCTCACAGATTTAGCCCTTTTGAGGATTTTCATTTTCCCTTCCTTGTCCTTCTTTCTGGCATTATTTTCTATTTATGTTTTTCTTTCTAAAGAAAAAAAGAATATTTTGTTGTCTTTATTTCTGCTCTTGTTCTTGCAAAATATTTTAACACTTGAAATAATTATTATTAATTAATTTTTTCTTTTTGTGGTGAATGGGGTCTTACAATGTTGCCCAGGCAAGTCTCAAATTCCTGGTCTCAAGTTATCCTCCCACATCTGCCTACCTAAGTGCTGGGATTACAGGCATGCGCCGCCATGCCTGGCTAAATAATTAATTATTTAAGGAGATCATGTCTTTGACTTTCATTGTTTGTATTCTCAACATATTTAGGGCTCTCCTTGATTCTCTTTTCAGGAGCTTGGCCCCTCATGTCAAGTGTGCGTTGATTCCTCTTCGAAATCACTTCTGCTCTTGTGTATGTTCTAGTATATAGCTAGCTTTGAAATTCCTGAAATTGTTTTCTGCAGGAAATTTATTCTAAGAAACAGTTTTTGTACTGAATGTGAAAAACCCAGTAACTGAGCCTTAAATGTACATGACTCTAAATGTCCATTTTCTAATGTGTACTTCTGTATTCTTTTCTGAATAATAGAGTTTGTTAATACAGTGAAATTCAATAGAAAGAGGATGAAATAAAGTAATAAAAAGTAAACAGTATAATTCGGTTTTGGTAATGCACATTTTGAAAAGTCACTGATAAGCCCATGTATTATTGCTCTATTCTGTATGTGGCATCTCAGTCTTATAAATGCTGCTGGGTAATTAGTTTACATTTTAAGCAGGCGAGCCATTTTGCAAACTGATCTAATCCATGATGTAATAGAGAATTCACAGCTACTCTAGAATTCTCTAGAACAACCCACCATAAAGGAGAAGGCATTATTTTACATTTTGGATGATATAGCTTAGGAATCAGAATAGACTTCCTGTCCCACATTGCAATATGAGTATTTGGGTACTAACTTAGGGAAATAATTACCCTTTCAATTTCATCCACTTAAGAGGAAAAGTTTAATAATTTTTTTCCCAAATATTTTATTTTCAAAAACTTTCTAAATTATTTTCTGTAAAATAATGGATATAAAATATTTTTATCAGTTGGTTCCATAAACACATTTAATTTTAGTTAGAATAATTTAATTCTTACCTTTAACTCTCATTTTTTCTCTTCCTTCCATAAATGCATAGCTTTGACTCTAGGTTACCCTTAATTGCAAGATCTGTCATTAATTTACCAAAACATTTTCAAGGAAAAAAGAAGACATTTTGCTCTAAATTATACAATAGTTATAAGACATCCCAGAAACATTAAGTTGTGAAAAAACGCATTATGAAATTGAGAAATTATGGAATATAATAGTGCCAACTAAATGCTAATTACCATGCTAAGCAGTGAAGACAAGTAGATAAATGAGACATATATCCTGGGTTGCAAGAGTCTAGAATCTAGGTTAGTCATTAACAATGCAAACCCACAAGTGTAAGTGTGATGTTTGTTGATAGAAATGTAAAGTAGTGTGTAGAACTGATTTATTTGGTAAATTTTAAGGAGCTTGCTATGTTTTGATATTCCACAAGATCCTGACAGAAGATGAGGTGTTAGATACAGTCTGATGATGAAGGGTCGTGCATTCCATATGAAGATATTTTGGGATGTCTTCCATTAGCAATTATATCCTCAGATACATACGTTAAAACTAAGAATGGTGGCAATGTGAAAAAAATAGACTGGAAGAGATCAATCAGTTTTGTGGTTATAATAAATGCAGAAGATTCTTAATGCTCTGAATTAAGATGGTAGGGATGAAGAGGCAGAATAGACAGTGGTTTTAAAAGTAATTCATGAAATTCAAATAAACAGAGCCTAGTAACTAGGGATGGGAAAGATACAGAGAGAAAAGGGAAACATTTCATATTTCTTATGTGTGGTATTGTGTTTCTAAACTTAGTGGTTGTTGAGCCCTATCAGCTTTTACAAGGTAATGCAAAAATAAGTCATTTTTTATTATGCTGAATTTGAGGTGCCTGTGAATACATTGGAGAACCAATTAGACAGTTCCGATTCTTAGGAGACAATCTACACTACAGAGGAATTTGAAAAATATAAGCCTGTAATTTTCAAAATCATGATAATGGGTATGATTACAGAGAAAAGGGATGCAACATGCATTTCTGAACACCAGAACTAGGATAAAGTTAGCAGCCGGATCTTTGTGCACTGATCTACCCAAACCTTCATGGAATATATTTACTGGTGACATTCAGAGCCCTGCTTGAAAAATGCCTTTCATCCATTTTCTTTAGTGTTACTTAAAATGCTACCCTTTTAGTTTATCTTAGATGCTCTTTACATTTTGCAACTTTTTGTGAGAAGCACAAGCATGAAATAATCTCTTCTAAAAACTAAAAGAGGTAAACTCAATTATGATAAAATGAAACAAAAATATTTTCTAATCTAATAACTATTCATCTCGCTACTTGATGAATGTATATACATGAAGCAAATTTTACCTACCTCCAATCTATTTTCAGAGCTCAAAATGTATCACTATTAAGATATATTCAATTAATTTTTCTTTCTGTTGGGAGGCACTCGTGGGAAGATACTGTAAGAAAATAGAAAATGAGAGGTTTTTCTCCACTGAAAAAGTCCACAATGACATTTGCTGGTCTTTAACATTAGCTTCCACAAATGAATTACTTTTAATGGTTTTAAATAATAATGTTAGGTTATTTAAATTTTATTCATAATTTGCATGTAATGCTGATTCTTCCTAAATTTAAATAAATACAAGTTATCATCCAAAATATCATCCAGTTATCTGCTATATCGTGGCAGAAAACATTTTGAGTCAACTTTCTATGCATTTTCATTTTTATCATATAGCTAGTAATTTTAATACAATTTCTATATTGGACTACATATATTTTCAGATAGAATATGATTTCAGTGCTTATGATTTTTGAGTATGTAATTAAATCAAGTGAGACAAATATATATAGTATGCTAGCCTAAATTTAGTATATGTTTCTTCATAATTCCTTAACATTTAACTAAGCTAGCTTTAAAAAATAGTTTTAGAGACAATATTGTCTACACGCTTGTCTTAGCAAAGTATTGGTCAAATACTATTTACTTTTTTAAAGTCATTTTTGAAGGTTTTTTATATTTTCTATTTTCCAGAATATTTTTATGTAATTTTCACTTTTGTGGAATAAAATGATCATCGACAAAACTCTTATTTTTTATGAAAGTAAGGCATAAATAATTTAGTAATTTCTAAACGTTAACTTCTTAATAGATAAAGCTGAATTAGCATTTTTCAGAAGAAAATCTTAAGAGATTATGGTGGCTCAGCACATTAAGAGAAGCCAAGTGACTCAGGATTCTAATGGTTCACCAAAATATTTTCAAAACGTCACTTTTGCCCCTGAACCTTAAGAATTTGAGGTTTGCTATTATAGAATAATTTAGTTATAAAAATGTGACTCATGAATGGAATTTATGAAGAAAAATGTCTCTATGTTTACAAAACAGCTTAGCCATTCTACCAATCTTTGCATTTTATATGTAGGTAATTTCCCTAATGCATGTAGTTAGTAACTTTCAACAACACTTAATTTTTGCTCATTATTAACTCTCAAATTGGGAATTACCAGTATTAAGCTACAGGCATTAGTCATTTGTAGGCTTAGAAAGAACATTTGTTTCTAGCAATAGAGACTTTTGTTTTTGGTGGAAAATATGGCAGATCTCACGTCTGAAACCTGTTAGAAACAACTTCCATCTATAGGTATTTGACAAAATGCATCTAATTTATTATTATTGACGATTGAATTTATATTTCTTTGGCAAAAATACACATGCCAGATGACTAAATGTCCTAACATGAGATTTTGGGAGAAGAATCGGGTAAATAGAATAACAAACATACCAATTTTTAAAATTCAGGCAAAGAACTTAATGAGAACAATTAGGAACTTACTCTGTCAGATGAAAACTAAAATAAAGTATCTTCTATTCAACACCTTGTCAGCCACAGCTGTAGTTTTCTTTAATGCTTGCTTTAGACTTATACCAAATGCTTGCTAGTTTCTTAGAACATGATATGACCACCTCCACAAATTATGTCAGTTTTGTACTTAAATGTTTTTTTCATGAAAGCAAAGACTACTAGCCTTCAAAACTAAGCTGTGAGTTTTAAAAACTGAGGTTTTAAAATTCTGCCTGATATCCACGCCACCTATAACTTTGTATATCTCAAGCAAATAGCAGATGGTGTGTAGGGAGGGTGGAGAGCAGCATGCAGCTAAAATGAAAACTCATGGAATTTGTTGGACTTAATCAAATTATCTGCACATTAAATTGTTTACAGTATGAACACATTGTTCCTTTAGAAATTGAGAATTATATTTTTAAAAATTATCTTTGCATTTTGTTTATCAAAGCTTAGAGATTTTTCAAATTTCTATAAAAATTTTTTTCATCCTTAAATCACTGAACATTTCACTTCTGAGCCCTCTATTTTTCCCATTCATTTTGACCCCATTCTGCCCTTTTCTCTGTCTCCCTACCTAACTCACCCAGAGATACTGTGAAGTATGTGGATGAGTTGAGTCCTTTGCTTGCCAATTTAGTGTTTGTATTTAGCTTGCTTGGGATGGTTTTAAGAAAACATATTAAGAATATTTTCTCAAATCAGTGCCACCAAGAGAAGCAAAATGGTAGTACTGACCATAAGGCATACTGACATTTTCTGAAGAGTTCTGCGTGATTGGCCACAATGAGCAGTGAACAAAGTAGCTTTATTTTGATGTTGGGTGGCTGACATGGTTTGAACGTTTGGTCCCTCCAAATTCCATGTTGAAAAGTAATCCCCAGTGTTAGAAGTGGGACCAGCCAGACGCGGTAGCTCATGTCTGTGATCCCAGCACATTGGGAGGCCGAGGCAGGCAAATCACCTAAGGGCAGGAGTTCGAGACCAGCCTGGCCAACAGGGTGAAAACCCCACCTCTACTAAAAATACAAAATTTAGCCAGGCGTGGTGGCACGTGCCTGTGGTCCCAGCTATTCGGGAGGCTGAGGCAGGAGAATCGCTTGAATCCAGGAGGTGGAGGTTGCAGTGAGCTGAGATTGCGCCATTGCACTCCAGCCTGGGCAACAAGAACGAAATTCCGCTTCAAAAAAAAAAAAAAAATGGGACCTAGTGGGAGATGTTTAGATGCCCTCATCTCATGGAAGTGAATCCCTCATGAATGGCTTGGTGCCCTCTCCAAGGTAATTGGTGAATTCTTGCTCTATTAGTTCATACAAGAGCTGGTTGTTTAAAAAGAACCTGGTACCTCTCTTGTTCCTTCTCTTACCTTATGATACATCTGCTCCCCTTCGCCCTCCATCATGACTCAGATATTCCTAAGGCCTCACTTGAAGAAGATTCTGGTACCATGCTTGTACCATGCTTTGTTCTGAACAAAGATAAATATGGTTTCATGACATTTACAAAGTAAGTATTCAATAATTGTTCATTGTCTTATTGGAAAACACATGTAATGTGGAAAGTTCTTATAAATAAGTCATTTTCAAAGGCATAAAAGAGCTCAGAATAAGGAATAAATTATCTGAAGTAAATATTACAGCATTTTTTTTCTTGTCACCCAGACTGGAGTGCAATGGCACAATCTCGGCTCACTGGAACCTTCACTTCCCAGGTTCAAGCGATTCTCCTGCCTCGGCCTCCTGAGTAGCTGGGATTACAGGCATGCAGGATTACAGGCGTGCAGGATTACAGGCGTGCAGGATTACAGGCGTACAGGGTTGTATGACCTGAAGAATCATGAGCCACATAAACCTCTTTTCTTTATAGATTGCCCAGTCTCAGGAATTCCTTTATAGCAATGCTAAACAGACTAATACAGTGACCAAGAGGTGCTTTGGGTTTTGAGTGTTCAAAAGCAGAGATCATCTTTTACTTCACACCGTGCTCTGTAAATGGTGGGTGCCCAAGTGAATTCTACTATTGACATGACTAACCTAGAGTTCTTTAAAAGTCAGGAATATAGTAAATACATAAACCAGTAACATAGTCATTTATTATCATTGCCAAGTGTTATGCACTGTACATAATTGTTTATAATATACTTTTACACTACTGGTGGTCCAATAGGCTTGTTTACACCAGCATCAGCACAGATATGTGACTAATGCATTGTGCTATGACATTATAATGCCTATGATGTCATTACGTGATAGAATTTTTTCAGCTACATTATAATCTTACTGATCTACAGTCATATATGCTGTCTCTTGGTGACCAAAACATGGTGATGCTCTGCATCAATGTAATATAATTTGCATTTATATTAAGACTTGTTTTTATTTTATTACTACTAATTAATAACTATCTTTTAAAGAGAGCTTTTATACAAATATGCCAGTAAGCATCCTTGTTAAAATAAATCTGAAGGCTATATTTCACTAGAAGTTTTTACTCAGTAAATTTAGCTATTTTGAGATATTATTTATTTCTGTTTCAGCAACGTAAAGCCAATATTATTGAGAACAAAAATGATTATCTTCTTTATAGAGAATTGCAATTATTTTCAAATTTTTTTAAAGAAAACCTTGATATCGTTAATATTTTGTGCACAAAGATAAAATAACTTGGTAATGAGATGGTCATTCTTTAAAACAGGTGGCATGGATCCTCGGAGGTCAAGACTCTATGTTAGTTTATTCACATTTTCATACATGCCTCCTTCTAAGAATCCTTTCTACAAGAAAACTTTTTTTTATGCCATGTGCTGTGGGTCGCGCTATAATCCCAGTGCTTTGGAAGGATGAGGTAGGAGAATTGCTCGAGGCCAGGAGTTGCAGACCAGCCTGAGAAACATAGCAAGATGCCATCTCTACACATAAAGAAAAAATTAGGCATGGTGGTGCATGCCTGTGACTAATTGGAAGGCTGAGGTTGGAGGATCCCTTGAGCCCAGAAGTTCAAGACTGCAGTAAGCTATGATTGCACCACTGCATTCCAGCCTGGGCAATAGAGTGAGATCCTGTTTCTAAAAAATGTAAACAAATAAAAATAAAAGAAAGCATTGTTTTAGTCTCACAGACCTTGTGGATGAAACCGAATTTAGAAAGGTTTGTGACTGCCTTTATATTTTTATGTAGGTCTATTTCTAAATAACTCTAGACATATGACGTTTATCTTCCAAATCTATTTGTGTTTTAAGATTCATAAATAGACCGGGGGCAGTGGTTCCAGCCCTTTGGGAGGCCCAGCACTTTGGGAGGCTGAGGAGGGCAGATCATGAGGTCAGGAGTTTGAGATCAGCCTGACCAACATGGTGAAACCCAGTCTCCACTAAAAATACAAAAAAGTTAGCCGGGCGTGGTGGCACATGCCTGTAATCCCAGCTACTCAGGAGGCTGAGGCCGGAGAATCACTTGAACCCTGGAGTTGGAGGTTGCAATGAGCTGAGATCACACCACTGCACTCCAGCCTGGGTGACAGAGCAAGACTCTGCCTCAAAAAAAAAAAAAAAAAAAAAAAGATTCATAAATAGTTCTAATGGTTGTTTGCAATAGAGGTGCATAATTTGTATTCTACTTTTGATTAATGATTTTGTTTGTGAAAAAAATTTTACAGTGATATCATCTATGCATTCATTACATTTCACAGCCTGATTAATGTATTTGTCCTTCTCAGAGACTAAGAATGGACCACTTAATAACAATAATTGGGAATAGCAATTCCTTCTTGCTTCCCAAATTAGGCAGAATTTAGGATCAAATCTTAATATAACTATAATCAGTTTTCTCTTTATATGACCCCAGGATTTTAAACTCCTAAAATCTAGGGCCATTTGTTTCTAGCTTTCCTATAAAATTTCCACACTAATTCTTCACCCTGTTAGAGCTTGAGAGAGATTTTTTGCCAGAAGAAAAAAGTATTAACTCTGTATTTCACAGATCTAATTTAGGCCTAAGTAAGGAAAACTCAAGAAGGATGTACTTTGAAAACTATTATAAGTTGCACCAAATGCCACATATAAAATATACAATATAAAGCACTGTTCTGAACAAAGACAAATATGGTTTCATGACATTTATAAAGTAAGCATTCAATAATTGTTCATTGTCTTATTGGAAAACACTTGTAGTGTGGAGGGTTCTTATAAATAAGTCATTCTCAAGGGTATAAAAGGGCTCAAATAAGGAATAAGTTACGTAAAGTAAATATTATAGCATTTATTTTTCTTGTCTCCCAGGCTGGAGTGCGATGGCTCAATCTCGGCTCACTGCAACCTTCACTTCCCAGGTTCAAGCGATTCTCTTGCCTCCGCCTCCCGAGTAGCTGGGATTACAGGCATCTGCCACCACACCCAGCTAACTTTTTGTATTTTTAGTAGAGACAGGGTTTCACAGTGTTAGCCAGGATGGTCTTAATCTCCTGACCTCATGATCTGCCCGCCTCAGCCTCCCAAAGTGCTGTGATTACAGGCATGAGCCACCACACCCAGCCTATTATATAGCATTTTTTTAAAAAAAGTAAAGGACTGATTACATTTGAAATAAATTAACATAAACTGAGAAACCTTGAAACTAGCAAAGAAGACTGAGACCAAACGTTCAAACCATGTCAGCCACCTAACATCAAAATAAAGCTACTTTGTTCACTACTCATTGTGGCCAATCACGCAGAACTCTTCAGAAAATGTCAGTATGTCTTAATAATTATTGCACAGAGATCTACTGAATGTTTTTTACAGGGAAATGATCAAGTGACAGTAGTGAGCCAATTTAATTGAGGGCCTTTTGGGTGCAAATTAGAAAAGAGAACAGCTAAAGACAAGGGAGCAGAATCTGGTTCTGAACCTTTAATACAAGTACAAATTGAAGAGTTGCAAGTAAGAAGAGCAGCACTGGCAATCAGATGTTGAAATTAAAATATATATATATATATATATATATATATGGCAAAAATTAAAACAACCTGGTTTCAGATTGAATATAGGCAGTAAGAGAGATAGATTTAATTAAAATGCACTTTAATTTTTCAAGCTTTGATCATGGAAGTCAAATTGAAAGAGATGAAAGTTCAGGTTTGGAAGTTTTGAGTAGAACAAAGCATTAAATTGGGCATGCTCTGTAGGAGTTACCATGTTTGGGACAAAAGTTTAAATAGGAATGCCAGAAATATGATGATAATTCATAATGGCATTTTAATTTTCTAAATAAGCTATTGTTAAATTATCGTTAAAAGACCATTTTAGAGATGATTATGCTAGCTTTTAAAGCAGGGCTAAGCGCCTATGCTGTGGGCCCACTACTCGCAGGCATACAATCAAGCTTGAAAACAGGATTGTTTTCCTCTATCTTTGTGTTTTATTCTTTTCATGGTCTCTCAGAGATAGAATGAATGAGTTAGATCTCAGGTACATAAAATAAAGAGCACATGTTGACTTGGAAAAAAACACTTTTTTTTTAAGTGGAAGAATGTTATGAAGTTAGTCAAACCTCCAATAAGGACACATTTCTCCTCACATAGGTAAAATAACAGCAACAACAAAGCGCAATTGAGTTTAGTTTGCTTGTTTATTCATTTATTTATTTTGAGACAGAGTCTTGCTCTGTCACCTAGGCTGTAGTGCAGTGGCGCAATCTTGGCTCACTGCAACTTCCGTCTCCCAGGTTCAAGTGATTCTCCTGCCTCAGCCTCCCGAGTAGCTTGGACTATAGGCGGTGCCACCATGCCTGGATAATCTTTTTGTATTTTTAGTAGTGACAGGATTTCACTGTGTTAGCCAGGATGGTCTCCATCTCTTGACCTCATGATCCACCTGCCTCAGCCTCCTGAAGTGCTGGGATTACAGGCGTGAGCCACTGCACACTGCCGAGTTTATTTTTTAACCATAGTTTGAACTGCTTAGGCTTATTTCTCAGAGTTTATTTATTTATTTGTCTTGCATCTTCAGAAGGACTGTCTTTAAAAAAAAAGTGATTTTGTACAGTAAAAAGACATTTCACTACTGGGCTAAAAACTTCATGAGGAAAGTAACATGTCCATTTCACTCGTTATTATATTGTCTGTCCCTAACTTGGGCCCCACACTCGATGGTTGTGGCTTATAGCTTAACTCTGCTACTGTAATTTGTGTGGACTTAGGCAAATAAATTAATATTCTATGTCTCAGTTTCCTCAGATTATGAAATACAGTTAATAACACAGAAATTCTTACCTAATAATTGGCTTAATAGGTGTTAAATCTCCTCAAAATTTAAACCCCCATATAAATGTAAATCTTAGCATTATATCATAATATTTCTCTGAGGTAAATGAAAATTTGATGATAACCTTCAATGTATGAAGAAGTATCATAAGAAGCTACAATAAGCTTTTCTAGTATCGCGTACTACAAGGTAGCCTTAAGTTATGGTATTAAGTATTTGAGTTAGTTATAGAAAGGTGATATTTTCATCTCAAAGAATTCTCATTATTTGTACATTTTTAAAGACATAAGATGAAATCTTTGTTACCTGGTTTAATATAATTGTATCACTTACAGAAATAAATATTAGTCTTCCAAAATCCCATGCTTTTCCAGATTATATAGATAAGTTTAATGAAAAACATGATGTATATATACATCCATATACACACATACTCATAGAAAAAAGTCTTTCATCTTTTAAAAGTTATACAGATCTGGAATTTAACTAGCATACTAGAAGGCAATAATTAATATAGAAGAAAAAGAGACCAAGGAATAGGGAACACCAGAGGGTTTTGGACAAGGTCAGAGAAATGTGTGCTACTGTAGCAATAACGCTTGAACAAAGAAGTGAGGAAGTGGGCTGGGTGCAATGGCTCACGCCTGTAATCTCAGCACTGTGGGAGGCCGAGGCGGGCGGATCACGAGGTCAGGAGATCGAGACCATCCTGGCCAACAAGGTGAAATCCTGTCTCTACTAAAAATACAAAAATTAGCTGGGCATGGTGGCACACACTTGTAGTCCCAGCTATTAGGGAGGCTGAGGCAGGCAAATCGCTTGAACCCAGGAGGCAGAGTTTGCAGTAAGCTGAGATTGAGCCACTGCACTCCAGCCTGGGTGACAGAGCAACACTCTGTCACGAAAAAAAAAAAAAAAAATGAAGTGAGGAAGTGAAAGAAGAAGTCGTGTTCCCTACCTGAGGGAAGAACATTACAGGTACAAGGAACAGCCAGTGCAAAAATCTTGAGGCAAGAGCATCCCTGTCATGCATGAGGAGCGGCAAGGCTAGCGGGGCTGGAACTCAGCAAAGATAAGGTCAGAGAGGTAGCAAGTGGTGAAACTGTGAAGCCTTTATATAGCTAGGACTAGGGTATCGCCCTGAGTATACTTAGGGTCTATCAAAGTGTTTTAAGAAAGGGAGTGATGTCATCTAACTTTTAAAAAAAGTTATTCAGGCTGCTTCCTAGAGAATAAAACTAAGTTGTAATAATGAACAATTTATTTTCTACAGAGTGCTTTTCAGATGCTTTAACTGTTCATGCCACAAATATTTATAGAGCCTGGCCTGTGCCAGATATTGTGCTGGGCACCGTGTAGAGGACACTGAGCAAAAACCTGCTGCGCCTTACCCTTGTGGAGAGCGACATTCCTTAAAGAATCAGACATGATTGAGGTCAGATTCTCCGTGGAATGACATTGTCAGGAAGATCAGGGGAAGTTGTCTCAGGAAGTAATTGTTGCAGAAGTGTAGAAGTTCAGTAAGTCAAAATGAAGGTGTGGCGCAGGTGTGGTTTGGGAGCGCATTGCAGGCACTGGGGTGCTGCAGTACACGGACCGGCTGTGCGTCAGGGAGGACCTCAAGGATTCCAGTCTATCGGCTGCAGCGAGAGATGAAACTCCAGCTAAGCAGGGGCCACAGAACAAAGAGTTTTGAAACCCAGGCTGAGAGTTTGTCTTTATTCTAACTAATCTAAGATGTGCCATGGTATCTTTTTATAATTAGCAAGTAAGCATAAATTGGAGAAATAACAAATTGATATTCAACGTCTTCTGATAGAAATGGGCCAGTGGAGATGCAATCAGACCCACTAAGTTCCCTTTGAATGGTCGACAAAAAAAGGATGGTCCGACAGACTGCCAGGAGGTTGGTGGAAAAAGATAGAGGCAAAGGAGTAGAGGAAGAGATGCCAAGAGACCAGAAAACTGATGGATCTTTTGACCCAAGTAAAAGCAGTGTCAAGAAAAATGGAGGGGTCATTAGTGGGCAGTTTAGATGAGAATTGAATCATGTACTTTGGTGAACATGGGAAACCATGAGAATGGTTTGTGTGTGGTAAGAGATCGAGACCGGCCAGCCGCGGTGGCTCACACCTGGAATCTCAGCACTTTGGGAGGCCGAGGCGGGTGAATCACTTGAGGTCAGGAGATCGAGACCATCCTGGCTAACACGGTGAAACCCCGTCTCTACTAAAAATATTTAAAAAATTAGCTGCGCGTGGTAGCGGGCGCCTGTAGTCCCACCTACTCAGGAGGCTGGGGCAGGAGAATGGCGCGAACCCGGGAGGCGGAGCTTGCAGTGAGCCGAGATCGCGCTACTGCACCCCAGCCTGGGCGACAGAGCGAGACTCCTTCTCAAAAAGAAAAAAAAAAAAGAAGAGATCGAGACCATCCTGGCCAACATCGTGAAACCTCGTCTATACTAAAAATACAAAAATTAGCTGGGCGTGGTGACACATGCCTGTAGTCCCAGCTACTCGGGAGGCTGAGGCAGGCGAATCGCTTGAACCCGGGAGGCAGAGGTTGCAGGGAGCTGAGATCTCGCCACTGCACTCCAGCCTGGGGGAGAGAGCAGGACTTTGTCTCAAAAAATAAATAAATAAATAAAAGAAAATGACAAAAAGATGTAAAAATACAAGCAGCAATTAGAAGCAGTTTGGCTACGAAGAGAAATAAACCAGGACAGCAGCTTATACTTAAGCTGCCAGAAGGGCATGCAGAGTAAAGGAGAGTTTTATATTTATTTGTAAAATTTTTAAAAAAGGTTCAATAATAGTTGGAAGCCAATGTGAAAATCCAGTTGAGAAAGTTGGGTATGCATGAAAGGCAGCATGACTGACTGTACAAGGATCTTTAGATATCAGGAGAGAAGTTGACTTTATATATATATATACACATAAATTTTTATTATATATTAATATATAATATAATATATAATAAGATATTATAAATAATATAATAGATAATATATACTATATATTAATTTTTAATTTTGTTTGGATACATAGTGAGTGTATACATTTATTTACATGAGCTATTTTGATGCAGGCATGCAATGGATAACCATCACATCAGGGTAAGTAGGGTAACCATCACCTCAAGTATTTATCCTTTTTGTTCCAAACAATCCACTTATACTCTTTCAGTTATTTTTAAATGAACAATGAAATTATTTTTTACTGTAGTCATCCTTTTGTGCTAGCAAATACTAGTTCTTATTTATTTTTTCCAACTATTTTTTTGTATCCACGAGAAACTGACTTTAAATAGACAGGGAGATCTTCCCACTTGTCAATAGTGAAGGGATTTTCACTTGGAACATAGAGGAGACTCTGAATGGGTCAAGGTGCATTTCCTGGCAGATCTGCGTACTTGCCACCAGGGAGAGAGGGGCATTCTAATCTGATGGTTTCTATAATCCCTAGAGTAGGATGACCATGTAATTTGTCACTGAAACGGGAACACTTTGGAGAATGAAAATAGGCACTATTAATAATGAAGCTAGGATTGTTTTAGCAAACTGGAACTTGTGGTCACTATCTTAAGTTGAATTCCCCCAGAAACTGTTCTGGTACAGAGATTTGAGTTTTGGTATTAGATCTGATAGATGAGGAAAACATCAGTAGGGGAGTAGGAAATTAATATGGCTAATACAATTTGGGGAAATAAGGAAACCAGTAAAGCACACATTACAAGCCATGTATCACTTTGAGCAGTTGGAACCACATCCACCTGGGGAACCACTTAGAGCCAGTGTAGATCATACACCTTAAGAGTTCTGTCACCCCAAGAGAGAAGCTCAGATATTTATACTCAGCTCCTGTGAGTCACTGGATGAGGGGTGCTCTTAGATGGGCATTAATTTCCCTGCACTTGCCTCAGTAGCAGAAAAAGTATTTGTGAGGCTGAAGACACCTTCAGACAAAGAAATGCAAAGGCTGCAGATTGAAAGGAAACTATCAGATAACTAGGGAAGGGCTAGGGGAAATGCAACAGGGAGAGGGCACCAACAGCTTTCAGCCTAAGTTTCAGAGTAAGTTACAGTGCAACTGAAGGTGATCTGAGAGTCAAGGGATAGGTGGGAAGTTGAAAGGAAATTTTATGAGCATGGAAGAAATAGAAACAATTATATGAGAAAACATGATTACTTAGCAGTACTGAGACCTCTGCACCACAGCTAGGAATATTCTAATAGTCCTTGAAATAATTATTTGTATCTTTATCTACAGAAAAGGAACTGGCATGATGGGAAAGTAAATATACAAGGTCACAAAAACAATAAACACAAAGGTTGGAAAACAAAATCATGTACTCCGGCTTCAGATGCTCTATGTTCTTTTCAAAATAACATCTGACAAAGATGTGTTCGATGAAGTCTTTTTGTTTTGTTTTGAATTTAGTTTTTTTAATTTTTAAATTTTATTTGGTGATGGATCATTTTTAGTTTGTGTTTTTAAGGGAAAAGACTTCATTGTTTCTCTTAGATTCTTTCAGGAAAATGGCTACAAACCATTTGCATGTGTTCAAAATATTTATGTTTCATTCTCTCTAATATTTCTAAGTTCCTCCTTAAAATTTAATATTATAACCTTATGATGATTAATACTAATCAAATGAGTGTACAGTTGCTCCATTGTTACCAGAAGTATGTAAGAAGTGAGATGATCTGAAATTGTTAAGGATATTTTCTAGAAACACCGGTAAGTTTTTTTTTTTTTTTTTTTTTGAAACGGAGTCTCGCTCTGTCACCCAGGCTGAAGTGCAGTGGCACAATCTTGGCTCACTGTAACATTGGTCTCCCAGGTTCCAGCAATTCTCCTGCCTCAGCCTCCCAAGTATCTGGGACTACAGGCATGCGCCACCATGCCCAACTGATTTTTGTATTTTTAGTAGAGATGGGGTTTCACCATGTTGGTCAGGCTGGTCGCAAACTCCTGACCTCAGGTGATCCACCCACCTAGGCCTCCCAAAGTGCTGGGATTACAGGTGTGAGCCACCATGCCCAGCCCACACCGTAAGTTTTTATAATTGTATAATTACATTAGTGGAATAAATGAATGGATAATTGGTAACATTCAGGCAGTGTATTTAGGTGATGAGTTTTCTAATCAGTTAACTACGAGACACAAATCAATGGCAAATCAGACCACATTAGTATAGCATTTTCCCCATGGATCTACTCAATACTCTGGCAAATTAAGTATTTAATTAAAAAGACCAGAAATTGTCCAATTTCTTATCTCACTAACAGATTTGTGACTAAAAGTTAAGGATATTGAATGAATACAGACAAGATGAATTTGTTTTTCCCATGTTGCATTCTCCATTAAATTTAGTAATTTTTTTCCATTTGCAACTTTAGATGAGTATTTGCTATTCTTCAACTTTTACACTGTACACGTTCTGATATGAGTGAACTAACCGCCGTGGTAGAACTTTGTTTTCAAGTCTACTAGGTTGCTTTTGTGAAGCCTAGTACTGCTTCTATTTTTGTAAATACATAATTATTTGAAAGTGTGTTTCAAAGATTTCAAACATGTTGTCTTTTGGTAATACCGATGACATAATGTCAATTAGTGCTATTTTCCTTTCCTTCGGTGAAATGTAGTATAGAATTTCTGCAATTTGACCATTTTCAATTTGACTATTTTTTCCTTTGGGGTATTAAAATTTAGAAGGTCATGGGAGATCTTTCTCTTCTAGAAAATTTTAAGTTTTATTTATTTATGTATTGAGACAGAGTCTCACTCTGTCACCCAGGCTGGAGTGCAGTGGCATGATCTTGGCTTACCGTAACCTCCATCTCCTGGGTTCAAGTGATTCCACTGCCTCAGCCTCCCGAATCGCTGGAATTACAGGTGCACATCAACACACCCGGCTAATTTTTGTATTTTTAGTAGAGACGGGGTTTCACCATGTTGGCTGGGCTATTCTCAAACTCCTGACCTCTAGTGATCCTCCTGCCTCGGCCTCCCCACATGCTGGGATTAAAGATGTGAACCTTTTATAAAAAGTTAAAGTAACATTTTTGCATTTTAGTTTTTGTGTCTTTTAGCTTCTCTGCATTATAATTATAATAATGCTTTGGAATTTCATAATGGGAACAAAATTCTAATCAATCCTGGAATACAGATAATGAACATAGAGTGAAGATTATAAAATATAAAGCTTCAGCATAGTTTCCATTAAGGAAAGATTAGCTATTTAGATGTATAATGTGCTTTTGAAATAATGTCAAAAACATAAACACAAAAATATTCATTAGAATTTATTCAGAATGTATTTTCTACAATATGGAGACAACAGTTTTTGGTAAAGGAAACACAATTCTTAGGAGTTTTTCTAAGAGACTTTCAGAAGAATTTTTTATAGATTCAGATAAATAAATGATTCAAATGAACTCTAGTTGCATTAGTAAAGAAACAAGGTAGGCTGGGTGCGGTGGCTCACGCCGGTAATCCCAGCACTTTGGGAGGCCAAGGCAGGCGGATCACAAGGTCAGGAGATCGAGACCATTCTGGCTAACACGGTGAAACCCTGTCTCTACTAAAAATACAAAAAAAAAATTAGCTGGTCGTGGTGGTGGGCACCTGTAGTCCCAGCTACTTGGGAGGCTGAGGCAGGAGAATGGCAGGAACCTGGGAGGCGAAGCTTGCAGTGAGCCGAGATCGCGCCACTGCACTCCAGCCTGGGCAGCAGTGAGACTCCGTCTTAAAAAAAAAAAAGAAACAGGGTATTTGGAAAACATTGTATGATACATGAAAATAAATTTGATATGTCTGTGAAGTATCTTGCTATAGAAGTTAATTATTTTTATCTTTCATGTTGTCAAATTGAATTATGATTTATGGTTTGCATCTACTCCAATGAACTGCAAAGCATTCATTTCATGTAAATTATTAAAATGCAAAATAGCATACAAATTTTTTCTATATTGATTCAAGACATTGGACTATCCTGTATGATAGACAGAAGACAGATTTACCTTTTATTTATACTGTACTCATTGATACTGTTTTTATTGTTTTTGAAATACAGGCTGATCATTTACGTTTGAATGAAAATGTGATGGGAAACAAAAATATACACTAATATAACACTCCTCATTTGGCATAAGAAAATGGGGTTAGGTGTGGTGGCTCACATCTGTAATCTCAGCACTTTGGGTGGCTGAGATGGGAGGATCTCTTGAGGCAGGAGTTCTAGACCAGGCTGGGCAATATAGTGAGACCTCATCTCTACAAAAAATTAAAAATTTAGCCAGGTGTGGTGGTGCATGCCTGCTACTCCCAGCTACTTGGGAGGCTGAAGTGGTAAGATCACTTGAGCCCAAGAGGTGGAGGCTGCAGTGAGCCATGATGGCACCACTGCACTCCAGCCTGGGTGACAGAGCAAGACTCTGTTGCAAAACAAACAAACAAACAAACAAACAAAAAAAAACATAACGCATTAAAAGACAATATAGCTCTATCCTTTTGGGGCTAATAATAAGAGCTTATATTTGTTTAGCTCTTATTATGTGCAAGATCCTCTTCTAATTACTATACATGTATTTTATCACTAAAATAAAATATTAATTGAGCAACAACTATGTATGAGCAGGTAAATGAGTATCCGGAGTTTACATTATGGACCTGAGTAGAGCAAGATGCAATTTGTAGAGCAGTCAGGATACAATTTGAGCAAAATCTTGAAGGCAAATGAAGAGGTTAGTTCAGGAGATATGTAAGGGAAGAATGTTTGCAGTAGAGGGCCTCGCCAGGGAGAATGCCCAAGGGCCAGTGTGTGCTGGGTGTTAGTGACACAGCAAGGAGGAGAGTGTGGCAGAGTGAGGGAGAGAGAGTGAAGTAGAAGGTGAGGTCGGAGCAGTTACGAGGGACAACATCATGCACGGTCTTGGCAATCTGTTGTAGGGATTCTGTGTTTACTCCAAAGGAAATGAGAAGCTACTGCAGGTTTTAGAGAAAAGCACTCTTCTCTCAAGGCCTGATTCTATTCTCATCTGACTCTCAAGCTATCTCAGTTTTATTGCCATGCATATTTATTATTCATTAACAAATAACATATATAATGCACAGTTCATTTTTTCTACCAGCGTCTCCCTACTCTGCCCACCCCCAGCGTCTGTAAGTGCCATTCTACTCTCTGATTCTATAAGTTAAAAAAAAATTTTTTTTTGAGATGGAATCTCACTCTGTCCTCCAGGCTGGACTGCAGTGGCACAGTCTCGGCTCACTGCAACCTCCGCCTTCTGGGTTCAAGCGATTCCCCCCACCTTAGCCTCCCGAGTAGCTGGGATTACAGGCATCCACCATCATGCCCGGCTAATTTTTGTGTTTTTGTCGAGATGGGGTTTCACCATGTTGGCCAGGCTGGTCTTGAACTCCTGACGTCAGGTGATCTGCCCGCCTTGGCCTCCCAAAGTGCTGGGATTATAGGCGTGAGCCACCACACCTGGCTGAGTTCAACTTTTTTACATTCCACATATGAGTAAGATCACAAGATATTTGTCTTTCTGCACCTGGCTTATTTCCCTTAACATAGTGGCCTTGAGGTTCACCCATGTCGTTGCAAATGACAGAATTTCCTTCTTTTTTAAGGCTGAATGCTATTCCATTGTGTATGTACACCATATCCTTTTTATCTGTTCATCCTTTGATGATTAATCCCATATCTTGGTTGTTGTGAATAATGCTATAATGAACATGGAACTGAAGGAATCTCATAGGTATACTGATTTCCTTTCCTTTGAGTATATACCCAGTAGTGGGATTGCTGGATCATATGATAGGTCTATTTTTAATTGTAATAAACAACAAATAACATTAACAAATGACATGTATAATATATTATACATTTTTAATAAAATTTTTAAAATATGAGAGTCCTAAAAGTTATGAGGTTAATGTATCAACTGATGATAATGTTCCATTAGTTTATCTATTATTTGCCCGGTAAAAGATTCAATATTTAGTATAACTTAATATGTCTTTATAAATGATAAGACCAGCTCCTTCCCTTATTACTCTTAATTTTCAAATGCAACAAGGCTATAAGATGAACATTCCGTTCCATATTGTTTCTTAATTTAGGTAATAAAGAATTGAAACACAGTAAGTTTATGAGTTCAATTTCTGGAACTTTTTGGTGAAAATATAGTATTCTAGCCAAACTCCCCCAGAAATACCCTTTTGCCTGCCTTTTAGTATTACAGCATCTGTTGAATTTTCAAACTGGCATCCTCTTGATTAGTCAGCTACATCTAAGGAGTTTAAAAATCAAATAAAAAAATAAAAATAAAAATAAAATAAATGGTTGAAATGGGAGTCAAGATAATGCTGAGAAAATAGGGAGAAAACCCTAACACACAATGGTGGTCACTTTTATTTAACTTTTTTCTGGGACCAAAGATAAATGGAATCCAAGTCCCTCAGGGACATTTGCTTCCTAGTCCTGAGATGGTCAAGCTTGTTTCTGTCACATTTGTGTTCTGGATTTTGCTCATTCAGTCATAATTACAAATTACTCCAGGTCTTGTGACTTGTCAAGTGAAAGAAAAATAATACTAGAAAAATATATAGCTTTTGTAACTAAAAAGCAGTAAGTGTAGGCCGTATTTAGAATCTCATTATGAGAGCAAACCATTGGAGCTACCACAAACCTTTTGTCTCAATATTTTAGACGGGGTCTCTGTCACCCAGGCTGGAGTGCAGTGACACAATCATGGCTCACTGCAGCCTCCACCTCCCAGGCTCAAGTAATCCTCCCACTTGAGCTTTCTGAGCTGCTGGGATTACAGGTGTGCACCACCACGCCCAGCTCATTTTTTTTTTTTTTTTAATTTCTTTGTAAAGACAGTTTTGCCATGTTGGCCAGACTGACCTCGAACTCCTGGGCTCAAGCGATTCACCCGCCTTAGCCTCCCAAAGGGCTGGGATTACAGGTATGAGCCACCACGACTGGTCAAATAAAGAATTTTTAAACATATTGCTGGTTTTAATAGTAAAAAGAAAATTATACATATTGTACATCATGCACAACATAATGTTTTTTGAGGCAGGGTCTCACTCTGTTACCTGCCGGGTGAGGTGTCAGAGACCCCACACCAGAAAAAGGTCCACTCACAGGTTGGTAAAAGTAAATTATGGACACCAGTATAGGTGTGAAAAAGGAAAGCTTATTAGAAAGGAAGAAAGCTGCAAAAGGGTGCAGCCGCGATCCGTGGTGGATTTTCCTCAGGGGTATTTATGGATCTTACTGCGGGAGCTTAAGGTTGCAAAATGAGTTTCAGCATGGCATTCTGGAGATGCATAAAAACTTTAGTTACTTATAAAAGTTGAAAGAGGCTGGAACCAGATGTGACCAGGGGGTCTTTATTCCCTTCTAAATTCCTCAGATAAGGAGTTTTTCTCTTCGGTGGTCTGTTTGAGGGTCACTAGACGACTTCCACTCTCTCATCACCCAGCTGGAGTGCAGTGGTGAGATCACAGCTCATGCAGTCTTTAAAATATACCTGGGCTCAAGGGATCCTCCTGCCTCAACTTCCTAAGTAGCTGGGACTACAAGTGCACACCCCTGCACCAGGCTAATTTTTGTACTTTTTATAAAATTGGGGTCTTATTTTGTTGCCCGGGCTGGTCTCAAACTCCTGGACTCAAGCAATTCTCCTGCCTCAGCCTCTCAAAGTTCTGGAATTTTGGGCGTGGGACATTGCACCTGGCGCATAATATAATTTTATAAATTATTGCATGTAACTTGGCCACACTTGAGAACAAAAGGAAAATAGTGAAAGTTACTACAGATCACTGGAATACATTTTTCTCTGTCATTAGTTAAAACCACTGTGAATGTCTTTCACTCCAATTACTTTCAATTCCAAGTTCAGTCTTAATATGAATATTATCAGATGTTGGGTAAAAATAATCTTTTCAATTATCTAAATTTGCTCACCATCAAATGTATATACCTTGTGAATACCTATTATCTACCTATTGAAGCCACATGAAGTGTCAACAGTTTTTCATCGAGAATACAGAATATTTATTGTCTTCTATATTTTAATTCCAAATAATGTTATTTATGTAGTAAGAAGTGTCTTTAAGAATTAGCTCCCATGGCTTTCCAGTGGTTTGAGGAAAACATTAAACTATTAAGTTTGTACAGCAGCTGTACAGATAATAAAACCAGTCCTTCGCCCCTTACCACCTCTTAATGAAGTTGTTAAATTAGATCTTGCTTTTTTTTTTTTTCCTTGAGACGGAGTCTCACTCTGTCACCCAGACTAGAGTGCAGTGGTGTGATCTCGACTCACTGCAACCTCTGCCTCCTGGGTTCAAGCGATTCTCCTGCCTCAGCCTCCCGAATAGCTGGGACTACAGGCACGCACCACCACACTCGGCTAATTTTTGTATTTTTAGTAAAGACGGGGTTTCACCATGTTGGCCAGGCTGGTCTCGATCTCCTGACCTCAGATGATCCGCCCACTTTGGCCTCCCAGAGTGCTGGGATTACAGGCATGAGCCACTGTGCCTGGCCTAGATCTTGCCTTTTAAAAAATAGAAAAATATATATATATATATTATAATATATATATATTAGAATATATATATTCTTTTTAAAAATAGAAAATATATATATACTAGAAACATATACTAGAAAAGCTAAAGTAATATATATATATACTAGTATATATACTAGAAAAGCTAAAGTAACTACTAGTTGTTGGAAAAATACCCATGAAACAGAAACAGCATAGTTCTGATATTACTTTCTCTATAGTCTTTTCATCACACCTCAGCAGCGACCAGTTACAACCAAATGCAGAAATGACTATCTTTCTTTACATTGTGAAATACATTTCTAAGGTTTCTTCAGTTCAAGATCCATCTTTTGGTTCTCTTGCTGTGAATTCAGTATATATTTTTCCAATATAATTTGACTGGACATCATATTGAAACTGAAGGGTAGACATTTTAGTGGGTGAACTTGACTTATCCTTCTTGTACAAAAGATAACCAAAGGAATAAAAACACATCAGAAAATAGAAGTAGAAGATCAGTCATTGGGGTTCTTCAGTGCTGTGTCCATGAGCCAAACTCTGTATGAAATGCAGGATGTATAAAGCTACATGAAACGTATTCCTTAGTCTTGAGAACTAGTTATTAATCTCATGTGGCCCACAGTACAGGAGTGCTGTACTTCAGTGTAGAGCATATTCTAGAAATAATAAAGATCTAATGTTTTATTTAGCATTTCTGCCTTTTCAGATATTCCATGGACATTCTTCTATTTTGCAGTATTCTTATTTTCACTTCACAGTCACCAGAGGTGACTGATAGGAATTGAAAATGAGCTTTGTGTGTATTCATAAAATTCTGGGGATTAGTAACATGAAATAAAAAGATTTATGTGAAGTGCAGGTTTTCATATGTAGGCTGAGCCCTCTTAAGGATGTGTCTTGTGGTGAGCAGAATACAAAAACAGCTAAAAGGCATATTCTGTTATCATATGTTCATAGTCCTTTTAACCTCTCTGGAAACCTTTATTTTCAGCCTCTACCGTCTAAAAGTCATATGAGATATAATCAAAAGACGCAAAGGACATTAAGTATTTAGGTGATGGGATAAATTAGTCAAGACTGAATTTGCTGTAAGAAAAAACAGTGCATCCGTATTTTGTTATTAGGGTGCTCAGGCAGATTGTAATAGAAGCAACAAAATGACAGGCTCATGCTTGGTTCAAATAAAATCGACGTTTCTTCTATAACATTTAAAAAGATTTATGAGGGACTTTGAACTAATATTTCCCTGGCCTTAGGGAGCAAAGCATATGCCAGTAGCTGCTTTAATGAAAGAGAGGGAGGGAGAGAGAAGGAAAATATTATTCTTTTGATTTAAAAAATACGTTTTAGCTTTTTAAAGTCTCTGATGCCTGAGAAAAGATACTGCTTGCAGAAGTGACATATCTACTTTGAAGTACGGCCATTTGTCTCTCTATTTCCAAATGTACCTTAGACAATTCAAGCTCTCTAGACAGCACTTCAGGACTCCAGAAGAGTTTTCCTTTTAACAAACGGTGGCAATTTGTTTCTGACATTGTAACAAATTAATTGTTACATACCCATTTTGAACATTCTGCTAATGTTTATGATACAAAACGGCATACTGTGATTATCAGGAGAGAATTTGTTTTGTTCTCTAGTCCATACATATTTTGAAATAACATTTTGATGTAGGAAATATTTGAGAATATGGCTTAAAATTTTGTGTTATACGTGGTCAAGGGATCAAGACCATCCTGGCCAACATGGTGAAACCCCGTCTCTACTAAAAATACAAAAAATTAGCCAGGCATGGTGGCAGGCACCTGTAGTCCCAGCTACTTGGGAGGCTGAGGCAGGAGAATCACTTGAACCCAGGAGGCAGAGGTTGCAGTGAACCGAGATTGCGCCACTGCACTCCAGCCTGGTGACAGAGCGAGACTCCTTCTAAAAAAAAAAAAAAAGTTGTGTTATACCCAATTTTGGTATGTTGTAGTAACTATGAGATAGAATTTTAAAAATATGTACTTCTTAAAAAATGTTTTTTTAAATTTGGAATAAATATATAAATTCTAAAAAGCCAGATTGCATTAAAAATCTATCATTATGTTTTTAGTAAGATGGTTGTATCTGCAAATGTCTTAGTGAGTTTCTATGAACTAAATTAAAGAAACTGTCTATAAGTAATTCATGTTCTCTTTTTTAAAGAGAATTTGAATTTTTTTAATTTCTAATTTTTCTTTCACAACTTGAATTCATAATCAGTATTTATTTTATAGTTATTTTAGTCACTTGGTTTTAAAGTTATATTTTTATTTTTAAGAATGGCTTCAAATGTCTCAACTGTATTTTAAGTATGCTCCAATTCTGTTAAAATGATTTGTATTTAATCATGTAGTGGAGTGTGCTGGTAGATGATCCCATCTTTGCCTTTTTACACTGGTGCTTTGAACAAACCTGTTTCATACATTCCTGGTTTATGTGTGTGTGTCATATGGTTTAAGCATTCACCAATTTAATTGTAGTAATGTAAATATTTCATTATATTTTTTTTTCGACAGAGTCTTAGTCTGTCACCCAAGCTGGAGTGCAGTGGCGCAATCTCGGCTCACTGCAACCGCCGTCTCCCGGGCTCAAGCGATTCTCCTACCTCAGCCTCCCAAGTAGCTGAGACTACAGGTGCCCACCATGACACCCAGCTATTTTTTGTATTTTTAGTAGAGACGGGGTTTCACCATGTTGGCCAGGCTTGTTTCCAACTCCTGACCTCAACTGATCCTCCCACCTCAGCCTCCCAAAGTGCTGGGATTACAGGTGTGAGCCACCACACCCAGCCTAATGTAAATATTTCTTTTTCTAGATTAGTTTATAAAGTTTTATTTGTTCTTTTATTGTTTTTAAAGTGACAATATAGTAAGATATAAATGAAAATATTTTTGATTAGTTAATTCTTGTGTAGGGGATTCTGTTCTCTTTAAAAGCCAGATGAATTCATTTCATTATAAAAAGCAAAGATACATATAAACACTAATTTTATAAAAACAAATCTACAGAATATCTGGCGTAACATAAGCTATTGCCATTTTTGCAGCTGTTATTTTTGTTTTAAGAAAATTTCTCAATAACCATAATAATGAAAGCATCTTAAAATTGCTCTGGTCATGAGGGCACATTTATGCTATACTGAATTGGTGCAATTTTACAAAATTTTATATACTGTTTAAAGTTAAAAAGTGACTTCATATGCCATGTTGCTTCACTAAATAACACATAATACTTATTTAGCAACACAAAATGCCTTATTTATGCTGAAAACTCTTGGCAATTATAACAGCTTTTCCATGATATCCACAAGACATTAGAAAAATTATAATACATTCTTTATCATATTAACCAAGAACAAAACATGAAGACTAAATTGTGTAATTCTCATAAGTTTGAGATATTTTTGTCTAATGCAGCATATTCCAACTTTTTCCTAGAGGACCAATCTTATCAACTGGTCCTCTCTTCTTTAATTGTCTTTAAAAAGTTGTCTATCTAAGAAGAATCAATCTTAAGTAATGACTGTTTATCTTTTATTACTCATGTCTATGTCTATATGTGGAAATAGCATTTTATACCAGTGCTACCATACAATGTTATAAAATTCCAACTGCAGCAAAAATTTTGGCAATCTGTGAAGTCTCATCACTGTGAGTGATGAGATTAGGCAGAAAAATGCATAATTAAAAAATAAGCTTCTATGATTAAATTATGGAATTGAATGGATATTATGATCAAGAGAATTCTACATGACCACCAATGAATACCAGATTTTCACTAGTCATTGTTAAATATTGAAAATAAGTAGTATTCTCTTTCATGGACAGTAAAGGGATTCTCTCTAAGGAAGAGATATTTAAGCTGTAAGCAGGAAGGAGCCTAGCATGGGAAGAGCATCAGGTCATCAAGGCAGAGGAAACAGGAAGAGCGTAAAGGCTGGTTTGCAACGAATTGAAAGGTGGCCAATGTAGCTGGTGTGCAGTGAGCCAAGTGGGCCGCAGTGGGAAATGATGCTGGCGAGATCACACACAGCATCCTAGAGTAGAAGGAGTGTGTGGAAAGAATAATGGTAAGTTAATGTAAAGGAAAGTTGAGGAAAGATCTTAAGCAGGAGGCTGACATACTCCAGGTCATACTTTGAAATAATTCCTTCAGTTGCTGAATTGATGTTGTGGGAGATAAGATAAAATATAGACAAATCTCTTTCCACAAGACACATATCCCAGGAATTGCATTATTTTGGAGCAATACTTAACAAATTATTTTCAAAATCATGGAAAATTTTATTAAATACTAGTAAATAACTTGTGATCATAAATTCCTTTAAGAAAAACTCTATCTTCTTTTCCTGAATTAGTTTGCTTAAGAGGCTGATTATTTTTACATTTATTGGCAATGTCTTCAGCTTGCCCTGTTTGGAATTTAATAGTTCTGAAGGTCTCAAGGTCTTCTGTAACTCTCTGTTGTTGTTTTGTGTGTTTGTGTTTTTATTTTGAGTTTGGTGGAGAGTCATACTGATAGTCTTCAACATTGTGTCATTAACAAAACAGAAGTTTAGAGATGAATACATTCAATACAAGTCCAAGTTTGCCAGGTACTTTGTTGTATTCTATTGTATGATATGCACAACAACAGTTTCTTCTTCTACAAATTTAAGATTATAGTATAATACAGGAAGACTTTTGAATTACCTCTCCAGCAAACCTACATAAACACTCTTTACCAGTTACTCAGAAAGAAAAACAGGCTCACTTTTTTAAAGAGTTATAAGAGGAAAACACAAAATTGTGTGGTAGCTAACCATTCATTGCCCATATTTCTCATTCTTAATCCCAAAGTAGAAAATTATCATGATTCTGATATTTCTCTGCAAGCTGGACATGGTGGAGGGTTTGAAGCTAATGACCACTTTTGGATCTGTCTTAGCTGGTTGTTGAGACATATTTTTCAACTGGATTATTTATTCAACAAATATTAACTGAGCACCTACTACGTGTCAGATATTGTGCTAGGGCATGGGCATATAGAAATGAACAAAATACAAATTCTTTTTTGTTTTAATGGAGTTTTGCTCTTATTGCCCAGTCTGGAGTGCAGTGGTGTGATCTCAGCTCACTGCAACCTCCTCCTCCCAGGTTCAAGCTATTCTCCTGCCTCAGCCTCCCACGCAGCTGTGATTACAGGCATGTGCCACCACACCCAGCTAATTTTGTATATTTAGTAGAGATGGGGTTTCTCCATGTTGGTCAGGCTGGTCTCAAACTCCTGACCTCAGGTTATCTGCCCGCCTTGGCCTCCCAAAGTGCTGGGATTACAGTATGAGCCACCATGCCCGGACAGAAAATACAAATTCTTGACCTCGTAGCTTTCATAGTTTAGTGAAGAGATTCAAAAAAAAAAAAAAGTCAATAGTAAGATAAACAGTACATTGCATGGTGATAAGTGTTATGGAAAAAAAGAAAGCAGTCATTTGGGTGGAAATTTCAATTTTAAAATAGATCAGCTTGTGTCAGACTAAACATGGCTGCAGATTCTACCCCACTCCCATTTAGTCTTCAACTCTTCCTCCCATCCCCTCTCCCAGCTGAATCTGAGCTGCCTGTGATTACTTTGATAAAAAAATGTGGCAAAATTATGCAAGTTCTCAGCAGTTCGAGGCATGCTAGCTGAGGTGCCGTACGTGCAAGGAAGAAACCATCCTGGACATCCAGCCCAGTCAAGCATTCAGATGACCGCAGACCTATTCACTTTCTGGCTGCATCTGCCTGAACAATCCCGAGTGAAAGCTGCCCAGCTGAGACCAATAAACCCATGGAGATGTGGGAAATTATAATAAATTGCTGCTTTAAGCTAGTACATCTTGGGAATGGCTTGTGAGGCAGCAATAAATGGCAAACACACACATGAAAGAAATGAATGAATGAGTATTTTGAGCAAAGTTTTGAAGATTGTGAGAGAGCAAATCATGTGGACATTTAGGGGAGGAACATTTATGTTAATTAGTCCATTTATTACAGAGAAAATGAGGGTTTTAACTGGATTTCCAGACATTATCTGAACAAGCAGGGTACGGGATATCAAAACCCCACAGGTGTATGGAATTCAAGCTAGTTTTTTTTTTTTTTTCTTCCAGGGATTGTTTTTCTACATCAGAAACGTGTCTCCACCTGACTGTTCCCTTACCCTAGGGGCTTATGTATCACAGTCAGAAGAGTATGGTTCTACTCATAATAGAAGCAATTAACTTCTCTGCCTTAGGGAACAAGTTTAATTAATCAAAACAGTTTTGCTAAGTCATGTTGACCAGTACAGAATGTTCTGTAATTAGTAATATATTTCTTAAAAAAACGGTCTGAATATTAAATATTAATCTTAATAAACACTTTCATGATAGCATTTTAAACATTAAAATGTCACCATTCTTCTGAAAAATTCATAATAAATAGGCTTTCATGTACTCTGGCAGTATCTACTGTCAATAACCACTTGAGAAATTGCCTGACTATAATTATAGCTCTTTCATATGAGCTGTGGAAACCACACCAGGCAATGCATTGAAAGTCTTGGTGACCAGGTATGGTGGCTCTCCCCTATAATCCCAACACTTTGGGAGGCTGAGGCAGGAGTATCCCTTGAGTCCTGGAGGTCAAGCCTTCAGTGAGCTACGATCACACCACTGCACTCCAGCCTGGGCACAGACTGAAACCCTGCCTCTAAAATATAAAAATAAAAACAAAAAAATAAAAAAGTCTTGATATTGTTTCTGATGCCTTGGAACTGTTAAAAAAATTCTTGTTGATATAGTTATAAACTGTATATGTTGTTTAATCATTCGTTCAAATTTCTTAGAGTAATTCCTTATCTTTGTATTAACATGCATATCCTGGTTTATCAAATACTTTTAAAGGATTCAGGGCATCTAATGTGATTTTATAGAATACTGCGTGGCTTGCATATCTTGTAGTATCAGAATGAACTGAAGAACTTGATAAAAACCCACAAGATTCTCAACAGAGGACATCCAAAAATC